>NC_142389.1:3962500-4262500 GCF_059441005.1 Hippichthys cyanospilos | reverse complement strand
TGTGTTAACTGAGGCTGATTGCAGTATTTGTCGGTAGTAACGACTGAATAGCAGAAGTAATTGGTCTTTTAAGTGTTTTTTTTTGTTCCAAAATGTCTCTGAAATGTCTGAAAGAGCAAGCGAGGTGTATCAAAAGATGCACACAAATGCAACATGATATACTGCAGAGATTTTAGATTGAAACCCCGTGCAGTATTTTGACCATTTTTGGTCATTTTCCTTCACATCTACTTCTCTGTATTTTTGCCGAGGGATGGTACGTTCCTGGTAGTGTGAAATGGTTGTGCCATGTTGAACATGTTGTCACCACCGGGGTGAAATTTCAGCTCCCTGGTATCTACTTGCTTTTCCTTTGATGTGAAATCAAAGGATTGGAGGAAATATCGCAGAAGCAGTTATATATGCTGTGATCTTAGCCAAATAGTTGCACAGAACACACAATACTGGAACCAGTGTCCAATTATTTCATGGCTATGATTGTTGTCTTGATCATACTCAAATTGGACTCAAAATGTAAGATGAAATTCATTAAGAGTTTGTGTTTCAAGTTTGGTAAAAATGATAGGGTGGTGTTTTGAACATTGTGGTGTTTTTTTAAACAAAAATTATCAGCCTCATTTGTACTCATTGTCAGCAGACACTTTCAAAATTGCTGGGTCAAAGACAACCCTTAATTGGTCAAAAATGTGTCAAATCAGCATGGGTTATTTGTGCAATTATTCAAACAAAACAACTTCATAAACAAATAGACCCAGGAAGTGGGTCAGTAAATTTTCGGGGCCTTTTACGAAAAAAACATATGCTTAATTTTCCGATGCCTTAAAATGGCAAAATTTTCAAGTATAGAGACTTCAGGCTGACCTTGTAAATACCCTAAAAATAAATGGGTCAAAAATAATGAAATATGGGTCAACGGTGAACCGACAGAACTTCACAATGTTTTGAATTGTTTTGTATAACTACGGTTTTAGGGTCAGGTTATTTTGAGACCTCATTGGTGCCTTTTTGACCCATCTTGGGTTAGTTTTCATCTTACTGACTTTAGAGTTGTGAACTTAGTAGGAACTATCTATTCACTGCTTTTTTTTTTCATGCACCCACCCAATCCATACCAATTCAGACTTTTACCAAACTGTTTTCAAAATCCTTGTTCTCTGCCTCTCCCCTTTTGCTTTCTACTTCCGTTCTTCCTTTAGTCATAAATCACTTCATGGGGTGTGAATCCAGCTGACAATTTTTTGCCATTCAGTGTGTATGTGTGCAAAGCAAGAAAGGGATATAGGAATATCCCAAAGTATTTGCCATCTCAGTGAGCATACATTTCACAGGGGTTGTTTGTGAACCTTCATTCCTCAATACACCTCCATGCAGTAAATAATTGTGTGAATTTGTGTGTTTCCATGCCCTTGACCAAAAACGAGAAATGGAGCTTGCTGGGCTGTATCTACTATGAAAATTAGTGCCAAAGGGTGACTGACGTATTGTGTGCTTTGCATTGTAATGCTGGATGCATCCTCGATATTTGGAGGGAAATAAAAAGAAATAACAAAGCAACCATTGCATATCAAAAAGCTCACACAGGCGCAGGCCTTATCATTTTTACTCCCGAGCTTATCAGAGGACATTTGAACATGAAAATCATTTAATTTGGTAAATATACCTAGCGTTATGTAAAATCTAAATACAACATATTTGAAACAATGTCCTTCAACTTTCTGTTTTATTGGGTACGCAAGACATAGCTGTCTGCACACCAAAGGGGAAAAAAAAAATCTGACATTTTAGTTGAAAATGGCGCTGTTCAAATAACGCTCTGGAATGTTAATGGCGATGCACTTGTGGAAGAAAATGTGAACTGAATCTGAAAAGTGAGTCAAAGAACTGCTCATATGAGAAATAGTTTCTGTGTGATGAGCAAAACGTTGCTAATTAAGACAAGCTAGCTAAGAATATACAAAATGACAAATCTCTGATTTTTGTTTATTTTTCTGTCTTAAGGTTTACTCTTGATTTAATCTGGACTTGGATCTTTCTGACTCAGACTTGACTTGGACAGTCAGTGACTGGAGTTTGACTTTGACTTGGACCTTGGTGACGCACACTTGACTCAAACTTGAGCAGCTGTGAATGAGACTTGACTTGGACAGTCTGTGACTTGGGTTTGACTTTGACTCGGACCTTGGTGACTCAGACTTGACTCGAACTTGAACAGTTGTGACTGAGACTTGACTTGGACGTTGTCATTTTTGATTTGGACTTGACTTGGACCTTTGCGAATCTGATTCGGCTTGGACTCGAACATATTTGATTCGGACTTGACCGGGACTCTGACTCGTTAATGTTATCGACTTTTTGATTCTGAATTTACCTGGCCTCAGACCTTTGTGACTCAGACTTGACTGGGACTCAGATCTTTTTGACTCGAGCTTGACCTGGACTCTGACCCATGTGACTGACTTTATCTGAACCTTTCTGACTCTGACCTGACTTGGACTCAGACCGCTGTGACTCAAACTTGACTCGGAGTCTACAGCCCTTTTAATAGAATTGTTCCCTAGCTAAAATAAAAACTCAAATGCTAAACGCTCCCCGTCTCATACCGCAAATCTGTGCCACGAGGTATTATGCTCCGTATAATGACTTCTTCCTTGAATAGTAATTATATTCCACCGAAAATGAATTCATATGAATTTCCCTCTCCGGGATATAATTTTGCCTCCCGTGACAGCATATCTTCAAGCATTATAAACTTTTCTGTTGCAGTGAGGTGTTTCCTGATGGCCTTCCTGAGGAGTTCACTCTGATTTTCACCCTGAATTTAAAAAAGGCTGCCCTGAGGGACACCACCTACCTCCTTCAGATATCTGATGCGCAGGGATACCCTCAGGTTTTTCCCTCTTAGAATCCAATCTTCATAGTTGCTCTTTATCGTTTTGTTTTCCCTTGAGAGAATACCTCCAATTTACTCTTGCGTGTCGTTTCCCTTTTGTCTTTCTTTCACGACCATCACTTCTGGTTCAGCTACCTATCTTTAGCTTCGTCACTTTGAAAAAACATTTTATTCCAGTTTCATTCCAGGCACCTCGTTGGAATGCTCTCTCCGCTTTTTTCTCATCTTCCGTATTACAGTATTCCCCTTCATTGTTATTCATGCATGTGTGTTGCGTGATGAAGCACATCTTCCTCGGGAGTACCTATAATCACTAGGAGCCAGATTTAAATACTCAATATGTATGATGAATGGAGGCCTGGTCCCCTCATTAGGAATGATTTATTGGCTCCGCCGCTCGTGTGTGTAATTAATGTCTTCCTTTTTAAATCATCCCCGTGTATGTGTTCTACACCTCCGTCAAGTGCCCGCCGCATGTACATATTACTCTTTGTTGACACTGATTCCTGTCGCCGTCGGATTCAGTCGCCTCGAGTAGTTTCGAATATTCATAATCCCGCGTTCTACCGTTCTTGGAACGTAGCTCTCCGTGGACCTCGACGGCCGAGATGGCACCCTTTCGCTTCGAGCCAGACTGACGGATGTCACGGATGACCTTGTGAGCTGTGTGTTCGCCAACGAGGGTGTGGAATCTCTGCTGGATTTACGTTGGCACAAGGTGGCCCTCAGCGTGAGACGAGATTCCGCCGCACTTTTTGTGGACTGCATCCCCGTCGGGGTGCAGCCCCTGGAGCCTCGTGGCAAACTGCCCGTTGATGGACATACATTGCTGGGAATTCGAGCCACGGACGCCGGGCCCGTACAGGTGAGGTTGCTCATTAAATCTCTTGAAAGCTTCGCAATTTTAAATAGATTTATTTCATTGGTTGAATGAATGGAATTTTTTGCCCAAGGAAATGTGCATCATAAGGTTTTTGGTGGTCGTCTGTTTGTCCATGGACTTCTGTTTCAATACGTCTTGAACACCTTGCTCTTAATTTGGTCTGACTCAAAAAAAAAAAAAAAACACTGGTCAAAACGTGCTCAAAAAGGGAATATGTAACCCAAAACTTTGGTTTATATATGGTCATCATCAGCTTTTTTTGTTTGTTTTTTCAGGCTTTGACTGAAATCGTCAGGTTGCATAGACATCTAATTTATCTTTATGACAAGGAAGACACAATAGTTTGGTCAAAAATAACCCAATTTGGATCAAAATCCAGACCAATTATTGACATGGGTAAATTTGACCAACTTTCTGGGTTGTTTGTATACAAATCAACTTTTTAAATTTGTTTGGCATGAAATGACCCAATTTTGAAGTATTTTATAAAAAAAATAACCCCAAAAGTTGGGTCAGAATAACAGACTCCAATGACAATTGAGCCACAAATCAAATTTCGGTTCATAAGGGCCAAAACTGCTATGACTCTACAATCTGCGAAAAAAGAGGGTCAAATTAACCCAATTTGGGTAAAATTGGAGCGTTCCATGACATAATTATGACTAAGTTTGCCTAGGTTGTTTTGCACAAAATAACCCCTAATATTGGTGCTTTGATAATAACTAAACATTTGAGTTGTTTTGTACTAAACTGCAGTTGTGTCAAAGCAGTCAATCCAAAATGTTTTAGAGAGTTGTTTACGATTTTGCGATTTGCGTCTTTGCGATTCGCTGAACAGAATGTGAGTCGACTCCACTGATAGCTGATCGTTTGCAAGTGTTGCATTTTTGTCAGGGTTCATTTAATGGCACCAATGTTAGCTAAACACTCTTAAGACATTCCTAAGACATTGTCAAACCATTCCAATGTTTTCTCTTGTCGCGAGGAAATTTGGAACATGTTCAAGGAGTACAATTTTGAACATGTAGTACGGATAGTACATTTGCTATCTTCGTAAACACAAACGCTCGCCCCTCAGCGGGATTTGGTTTTAAGTGACTTGGTAATTTTTAATAATACTACACTCGTAATATATTCTTTTAGGATCACATTAGGTCATAGGTGTCGGACTCCAGTCCTCGAGGGCCGGTATTTTCCAGTTTTCTCTGCCCAGCACACCTGATTAGCTTATCATTAGCTCTGCAGGTACTTGAAAAATATCCTCTTCAACAGAATCTGGTATGTTTGAAAGAGAAGCTTCAAAAACATGCAGGATACCGGCCCTCGAGGACTGGAGTTTGACACCTGTGGATTAGGTTATTTGAAGAGTCTCCACTGGACTTCTGATAAGTGATTCAAGAAAAACATGCTTGAATTCATTTGACAAAAAAAAAATCTTTGTTCGCATGAGTGTATATTACAATTTGAGTATGTGCTCGGGACCATAACCTATGCTCCTGGGTGCTGTTTTCCGATGGAGCAATCTTGTTCGCTCGTGATTAAAAAGTAAGCAGGACTACCTGTGAGAATGAGCCTGCCGCGAGCCAGGCCTATTAACGGAGAATAGATCCAGTAATCCCGGCATTTATATTAGTTTAAAGATCAATTAACTTCATTAGTCTGAAAGCATGCGGGGTATTTGGTTAACACAGGAAATGGGTATTCATACACACACACACACAAAGAGAAAAAGCTCCTGACAAAGTGTTTTGCGAACACTTAATATAAATGAGCGCCTAATTGGCTCTCAACTTTGTTTACCGCTTCATTTACGCTTCGATTATTTATCTCGCTCTCTGTGTTGCTCTCAGATGGACATTCAGCAGGTGGCGCTCTATTGCGATCCATCCCTTGCCAGCCAGGAGACCTGCTGTGAAATACCGGGAGCTCGGGTAAGATTCATCACTTTGCATACGTGGGTGTTAAATATTAGTCAACGAAAATGTTATTCTTCCCCGCAAGGCGATTAGCTGACCGGTTTAAAGTGGTTTCATTTTTTCATTTAGTAAACAAACAAATTTTGTGTCACAATTTTCCGTAATCAAGACGGTCCTTCAACCTAACAGTATTGACTGAGTTGATTGAAAAATAGGGGACTCGTTTTCGTCAGATTATAACCAAGAAAATGACATATATAACACATGTTAATAAGAATCTCATGTCACATGTCTGCCCCCTGCTGGCTATCCACATGTTGTCCCGACAAGTAGGTTTATCCAGCTTTTATGTGCTTACTTTAATACAACTGACAAAATCCAAAATATGTTTTTTTTTGTGGGGGGAGCGGTGTGGATCATGTATTATTTCTGGTCAGGACCTCAGTGATACTTTAAACACTTTTTTTTATCCTCCTGAGACCTAGCATTTTCATTTGTGTCCACTGTAATGGACATTCGTTTTTGGTCTATATCTTCCAATGTATTTATTATTATGTGCCATGATCCGATAGGATGTAATTAACTCTCTTGCTGAGAAAAAATGGACACACCAGTGTTCACAAATGATTAGGCTGTCTCTCAGGTGGTTAAATCATGCTTTATGTGTCTTTCTTAGTATTTCCACTTAGTATTGTTAAAAAATATATAACAAATCTGAAATAAACAACTTGAGGAAATGTAATGTAGCAGGACTCCCAAAGAGTCAGTCTGGCAAGATTTGATTTATGGGGTTTGTGTTGCTACTTGGACAATCTTAATGAATGGTCTCTGCTAGTCATGCTGTCCGTAATGAATATTTCGTCTCGCGTGGTCACAGTGCCCACCAGATGCCTCTAAGAGTCGACGGGCTGCAGAGAATGACTTGGAAAACACTTTTGGCCAGGTAAGAAAGAATACAAACAACCTCGACCAATATAAGACTTTTAATGGCTTACCCACTGGCCCGTGTCCCTTTCCACTTTAGTTCTGTCCAAGAAATTCTTATTGGATTTAAGTCGCAATTAGCAAGTGCTCAATACCTTCAGGTCAAGTCAAAACATAAATGTGGCTCTTACTACCAATGGGAGTTATTTTTCTACTTTAATTTCTATGGTTAATTTAATTCCAGTCAAATGTTGATACGTGTTTTTTCTAGAGCCCTACCCATTAATCTTCCGGCAGATTAACGTCGTTCAAACACGGCTGAAATTGTTTTTTTTTACTGGGCTGGTAGTAAATAATGGAAGATAAAGTACAGTGTAGTAAAAGATGATTCGCAACACCATGCTTTATTTTGTATTGCTGTATTTTTCGCACTATAAGGCTCACTGGATTTTAAGGCGCAGCTACAATGGATGGCCTATGTTAAAATATGTTTCATTTACAAGGTGCACCACCGTATAAGGTGCACAGAATAGAAGCTTCTTCAAAATTGAAGCATAAATAACATCAACTTTTCAAACAGGTTGATATACAAACACCTTAAATATTTATAACTTAAATACAGGGGTAAAAATGGAAGAATTTACTTGAGGTTCATGCGCTTTATAAGGCACAGCAGACTATAAGGCGCACAGTCAGCTTCTGAAAAATTTGAAAGGTTTTAGGTGGGCCTAGTGCGAAAAATACGATACACGGAGGTAAGCATAACTTACTTTTTTTTTTTTTTGGACGGTTCTTCAGTCCTCAATGCACCGTTTCCGTCATCTTCACTGTTTCTTTGTCAAACATTATAATTGTCGGTCCGTAGTTGTCCCGGTCACTAAACTTGACTTTTTCCTCACCAAAAGGAGATCTTCACATCCAAAGATCTGGCAGAAAAAGTAAGCTTATGTTTATCACAGCCTTGTAACTCTTCATGTTTTTTATGGTAAATTGTTGATCTTGTGGCACAATTTTAAACTAAGCCCTTTTTCTGGCTTTCGGCGATCTTTTTTTTTTAAATATATGCGGGTCATGCATTTGTATTTGTTTCTACTTTGATGTTTTTTTTCTCTCATCGATGCATGTGGTTGGAAAAAAAAACTTGTGTTTCTTTCTCTTTCTCTCTTCCTCCCTCGCCCACTTTTTTGACTGACTGAGGACTGATTTTTCACCTCATTATGCAGCTCACTGGGGAGTTGCGCCTGCTTGATAAATTTTGTCATTCACCTACAATAGGCATGTTCTTTTCACAAATAGAACACAAAACTCTAGATGCTTCATTATGTCGCTCCTGTGTGTGCTTACCAGTGCACCTGGCCACCTTCTTCAATGTAGGTTATTCGGGTTGGGGCCTTGCCACTAAGGGAGAAAATCCTTACAAAGACACAAAAGTGAACAAATGTGGACAAATTGCACAGGAAACTGTTTTTCAGGGCAAAAATCCGCACTGCACCCTAAGGAATCCCACCACGGCATACTTGATTATATAAAAGGCAAAATGCATAATGTGATTATTTGAACAAATCAAATCTGAGGGTCAATTTAGCTTCTGTTCAGCCTCCTTAACCAGACCTACGCCTGAAATCAGCTTTCATTGCATCCTTTTTGTTCTGCTAACTTTTAATGGAATAATTGACTTCATTATGTGAGGCGAAACTTGTGAGGTTCGAAACTGTGAGGGCCTAAATTAGAAACAAATGATATAAAGGAGACTAACACAGAATATATATATACTAAATATATATATAAATATATAAAAAAAACAAATATATATATATATATATATATATAGTACAGGCAAGTTTTTGAGCAACATCTCAAACATTTAACTATAGTATAAGCATGCCAAAAAAACCCACTGTAAATAATAATAAATAAAAAAAAAACAATTAAACTACTCATCACTTAAAAACGCTTAAGAGACACAAGAGTACTTTTTACTATTCATATCACATGCAACAAAAGCGACATCACTATCACTCCTTGTAAACAAAGCCGGAGAAGCTTCTGATGTTTGAACTGCAAGCGCTAAGTCCACTATCAGAGACAAGAGCTTGGAAACGGTGAGTCATCGCTCCCACTGATGGCTTTCGCTTCAGCTATCAAAAACAGCATCAATGGGAGGAGACACGCAGGAGTATGTGTCTGCATGCACAGACACAGTTGCCGAAGTATCTCATGATGTCTAAGTGCTCACCGACAGCAGGTGGAAAAGACTGATTGGGTTATTTATTATTCTTGAGCATTTTTCAAAAATAACTTTCCATTTTGGGTTGTGTTGGACCTCCTGTTGCAGAGCATCTGCCGTCCTCCGTCGCGTGCTGAGAAAATCAAACATTCGTACTTATCGCGTTTCCCATGGGTGCTGCGTGGTCATTTGTGAGGGCATAAGCACACCTCACACCCCTTTTTAACTGTAAACAGCAGGCTGTTTATTTTATGAAATAGTGCCACCATCTGGTAAAAGCAGAAACTGAAACATCCATATTGAGGTGTGATTAAAATCGTGTAAAAATGTCATCCAAATATGATTGTGAAAAATTTAGGAAACATATCCTCTTATTAAAATTGATTGCTTGTCATTTTACAAATGTTTTATATCAATATTCTCTGTAAGTGTTATGCATTTCAGTTTTTTTCAAATTCATCCACAGATGTAAGAACCATAACTTCCATCACATATAATTCTAAAATTCCCAACATTGACACATTTTGGTCCGTTTAACCGTGTGGTGTTTTTGCGTGTGTTTCAGGTTATAAATCTTGCGAGAATGTCTGGGATCAAAGGGGAAAAAGGCAACCGGGTGAGTCATAATGCATACAGAAGGGTTAATATTCGCGGAATTCGTCGAGTCATTACACGCCCCGACGTGCCTTGCGCTGTAAAAAACTAGATAGTACCGCAATGAAAAAAAAAAATATTATTTATGTCTTTCTCTCCTAGGGTGATGACTGTTCTGGCTTGCATTCAAGTCCGGTAGGAAACTTTTCCCACAGTAGCTTGCTAGTGGATGTGGCTGGTGTTTTGTGTTTGAAATCTGGCCAAAAGTGTCTCATAATATATCATGCCAATTCGTGTGTGTCTGTCCTCAGTGTGCGGGGGGAGCCAAGGGTGAGAAAGGCGAGAAAGGAGAGATGGTGAGTGCCATACGCCACTTCTCACTTGAACCCAAGAAACTGTGAACGATTCAGCAACACACCCTCAAGCTTTTTTTTTTTTATTATTTTTTTATACTCAGACATATTCAATACCATTTATTTCAAACCGATACCAAAATGAGTACTCAACTCTTGACGTGGGACCAATACCAATACAAATTACAGATAGTATTTATACTTTTGATACTCACGACCCAAAAAAATATTGCCATAATGTTCTGAAATAGCTGGAGAGCTAAGGAAAATTAGGTACTTAATTAACTTACTTTAGGAACTAAAGTACTCATGTAATTGATTACTTTAGATTTAAAAAATAATCAAGATAATTAGGTACTAAGACAATCGATTGCTTTTGGTAATAAGAACGAAAAACGTAATCAGTATTGACTGCTTTAATGTATAAAGTAATTGATTTATTTAGTACTTTAGTACCTGAAGTAATTGATTACTTTAGTAATTTTTTTTTTTTTAAAAACATAAAATAGTGCTAATATTAAAGCGTAAATGTATCAGCCATTCAATTATGAGTAATAGAAAATCATGACAAGATTTAACGTCCTTATCGCTTGATTAATTTCACTACACAATGTATTCTGTCATCTGGAAATGAAAAACTAAACTAAAAAAAGTCATTAAAAAATAAAAACTAAAATAAAAAAAGTTTTTAGACTAAAAAAAATATATATATATATATATATATATATATATATATATATATATATATATATATATATATATATATATATATATATATATATATATATATATATATATATATATACTTTTCAGCCTTAAAAAAAAATGCTGAAAACTATCAATATGGGCTTCGGTCAACTTGAAATCCGGCACGATCCAGAGTACTCGCCCGTCCCCAGTGTGTCAGTCCAGTTAGGCTTGAGTAAGATTTAGATTTACTGCATTTAAATTGTAAAGTATACTTCAGTGTCATGCTTGCGTTTGCTTTGCATTATGCATGCATCCTCTCAGCTTGTTTTTGCGGCTCTCTTGCTGGCTGACTAGCCGCAGTGTTGTTTTGCTTTGCACCAATGGTGTGTGTGTTACACACTTTTTCGAATCAGGTCATTGATTTGAGCCCTGCGTGTTTCTTGCCTCCACAGGTGCTACCTGCCAACTGGGATGAAGCAGCTGACTTCAAGGTGAAAGGTTGGAAGAAAGCAGGGAGACCTGAATGTGTCCTTCTTATTTTATTATTTTTATTTTTTTTTTATCTCCAGGGAGTAAAAGGTCAGAAGGGGGACATTGGTCCACAGGGCCTTACGGGGACTCCAGGGAAGGATGTAAGTGTTTCGTTCGCTAATTTGTTCTCTTGAGATTTTGAAGATGTCCGTTTTGAAGTCGGCCCATATTACCATACATTCAAACTGTTTTTTTCCCCTCCATATTCTCCATTCATTTAGATTTTTCTTAGTCATTCAAAATCAAAATTGGACATACATATCAAAAATTGGTACCAAATAGTATATTAAGTGCTACGTAAATTTAATATACATGTATACAATCAGAAAACGTCATAAATAAAAAATATAGAAAGGGTTTATTTACTTTTGAGTCGAGCTTGTTAAGCCCATATTCCCTAGTAAGGCTAGCCTAGGCTAGGCTAGGCTAGCTTCGTATTTCTTGCTTATCTCCAGCATTGTTTCCATATAAATCGTCTTCTTACTTTTCTTTTTAACATCACTAGAAATCTAGGGACCCATGACTAACCCATTCAACTTTGAATTAAGCAGTAAAATGCACTATAAATACGCTTTTGTAACCACTCACGATAGAACAACGCTTTACCCTTCCGCCATTTTGAAATGAGTGAGGCCAACCAATAGCAGACCAGCATTGTAGTGAGGAGACACCGACCAATAGCAGACCAACATTGTAGTGACGCGTGGCATTGAAAATAAGTGCAATTATCTATAAACACCCTGCAAATGAAGACAAAATAACACAAATACAGCCAAGCCCCGAGGGTCATGACAGTTGTTTTTCTCGCAAAACCAAGAGAGTACCATCAAGAGGGGACGATAAAAAAAAACGTAAGCCAGGGACGCTATAACACGGGGGTCCACTGTACATACATGTAAAAATGACATCCATTAGGGGGCAACGGAGTTGCAAGGGGTGACCGTTTCCACCCCTGGCCACCATGTAGCTCCGCCTCTAAAAAGCAGATTCCTGAGCAGATATCAGTACTCGCGGGGCCTTTTATCAGACTAAGATCATATAGTCACTCAACTTAGATGGTATTAATCTTCAAGCCTAGACTCCCATTGATACCTTATCCCCCCTTTTTTTTGCCACAGCTTGAAGTCAGTCAAGTAATGTCGCTTAGATTAGACTAGAGCAACAAAGCTTGCGCAATCAATGCCGCCTCATTGACCGGGCTCTCCGTCTGGCACGCAGGCGGCTCCCTATTCAGAAAGATTTAAACCTTTTAATCTTCCCCGTTCAGAGTGGTGATCCTGCAGGCGCAATGGAAAGTTCGGAGGAACAAATTACAACGCGTACGTCTGCTCTGAGATATTCCCCCGGTTCCGGCATCAGACATTCGCATTGGGTCGTTCACCAGGCTAAGTGGTTTTTGCGACAGATGGATTTGGTCGAGGATAGATTCTTCTTAAGCCTCCATCCATCTGACATAGCGAATACAAATGCGCTTGTTGATGTGACATGAATTAGGAAGGCAGGAATTGGTGGTAATCTTCAAGATAATGCCGTGCTTATACGCTGGAATATTTCACGCAAACGTGGGATATTAACATACGTCTTTCGAAAATTTTGCATTCCGTCGCTCCGGCTGACAAAAATGATGTCGCCGACCTGTCACATTTCTTTTTGTCTGTCATCATTTTCCAGGGTCGAGCGGGCTCCATCTGTGTAGTCGGCCCCAAGGGACAGAAGGTCCGTGTGCATTCAATTCTGGCTCGCTTCCTATCAACGCGTGTGTCACATGTCCACTGCTGCATCAGCATGAAACGCATCCGGGTTGACCTTTGTACAGGGTACCTCTGGATCGGTGGGTCCAGAAGGCTTGGCTGGGGAACCGGGGTTGCCCGGACCCCCGGGTCCACCTGGAGTTGGAAAGCCGGGTCCAGCTGTGAGTAGATCAGGCAAATTCACCAATCTGGAGGTGGCATTCAACTGATGTTTGGGTTTTCTACATGAGATGGATTGAACTTTAAATAAATATGTTTTTAAAAATGGTGTTCTTCTTTAGGGTCCTCCTGGTCAGCCTGGTGGCGCCAAAGGAGACATGGTAGGGTTATTTTTATAGCTTGTTTTTGTTGGTTTTCGTCCATTTATTTTTGGAATTTTCCACAACAGGGTGACCCTGGACCTCAAGGGACTGATGGATTACCTGGCGATCCAGTGAGATACAATTAAACATTCATAATGTGGAAATCTTAGGGGCCAAAAGGCCAATTAGATGTGTTCTTTAACGTCATGCTTTTTGTAATTAGTATTTTTGAGCTCTGCTTTCAACCCTGCTTTGTTGTTATTTTTTTTTCTGTGTCCTGCAACCAACAAAGCTCTCTGTTATTACTTTGGATTTCTGTTTCTCTGTAGTTTTGAGTTAAGCATCCATCTCTGCTCTCTGTTTTTCCTTTTTTTATGTGTGTGTTCTGCATCCAGCTCTCCTCATTTGTTACTTTGTTTTTTTTATTTTGCATCCAGACCTGCTTTATGTTATTACTTTGTATCTGTGAGTTTGTTTTGTTACTTTGCATTTGTAGTGTTCTATATTCTTCCCTGCGTTCAGTTGTCACTTTGTGTGTGTGTGTGTACTGCATCCAGCATTGCTCTAGGTTCTTGCTAGTAATTTGTGTGATCTGCATCCAGCCCTGGTCTGCTGTTACTTTGCATTTTTGTACAAAAACACTTTTCATTTTTTTCCCTCCTGTCTGGATTTTTGTTTAAAATCTACTACTCATTTAATGAAAATAGTTACTAGTAGCCTAATACTTCTGCACAGTATGACACGTTTGGATTCAATAAATTATTCATGAATTATGTTTGCTCAATTCTTAGGGACCAAGAGGACCAGCAGGGCATAAAGGAGAAAAGGTATTGACTTCATGAAACATTTTTTTATTTACATGTCTGAGTGATTTTTGCTTCTTGCATTTTCACATTCATTTTCAGGGAGACCCATGCGAAGTTTGCCCATCACTGCCCGTTGATATCGGCAACACGGTGGCTTTGCAAGGTATGAGAGGCCAGAAAGGAGAACCCGGGCTACCAGGAATTGGAGAGCAAGGACCGCCTGTAAGTTGGGGGGGGACTAATATATATCTATATATATATATCTATATATATATACACACACAGCCTTGCTATACTTTTTAATTCACCTAATCTGAACTACTGGATCTTGAAGATATGTCATTGCAGCATATGCATTGCGTTTTTCTTTCGATTTCCCAGAAAGTATATTGGCCTTGGGGTGGTTTCTGTCACTGTAACTTACCGAAAGTTTTGCCAAGGTTCCCAAAAAAAAAAAACTGTCATATTCTGCTCATTTAGTATCTTTTCAGATGAAATGAGAAATGATCAGTGTGTGGGGATATAAAATACCATGCAACAATTTCCAACGTTGCAAGTACCTGTCAACTTAGTCTGTTATTTAAGATGGATAAATCGGAGCAGCAGAAAGCGACAAAGTGGGATATGACCTCACTCACCGCCAATCTGAAAAGTAACCCATCTCCTTCATCTCGATGTTCACCAGGGACTCCAAGGTGTGGATGGAAAGGGCGGACAGAAGGTATAGACTTCCTACTTCTTCATTTATCGCTTAGGTCTCGTCTATATTCAGCTGAAGTGCGGCACAAACACTCTGATCTGCATTCTAACGCATTCAGATACACAGCGGCTGTTGCAGAGGGGTCTCGTCGAAAGCAGATGGAAATAGGAATGCATTTCCTTTGAGTGCTCTCACACATGGCCGATTTGCTAGATCTATGCCCACATGTGCGCCAAGCCCACCCGAGCACTTTGTCATGCTCACAAATCCCACATCTGCCTAATTACAGTGACCCGTATGCTTCCCAAGCCGTGTCTAGACACGACATCTCCAACCAAACATCATGCTCATCAGGGAAGGATGTGATAGTGAATAATACTTTGATATACGTGTCAATATTTTTTGCAGGGAGAACCAGGATCAGATGGTGTTAAAGGAGAAAAGGTCAGTTTATCTTATGTTCGTGTAAGTTTCCAACTAATTGAGAATTTGCATGCATTTTTTGGTTAAATGCTAAAAACGTTGGATTTTTTGTGGGAAATTATGCTAATGATGCTAACCCTGCTATCCTACTTTTTGAAAGTCATGTATCACAGGCGTATTCCGCTTCCAGTTTACCGCACCAAAATGGTGCATTTTCTTCCTGTTATGCCACAAAGAATGCATATTTACAAATCAATAGCATTACGGGGAAAAAAATGCTATGTTTTTAGCATTTAGCCTACAGGTACATCTGAACACATTTGGAAAAACCTCCGAGAAAAAATACTTTTTAGTTTGCAGGCTAAAGATTCTGCAAAGACTTTGCATTTTTATTATTGACTTACACAGTTAAAAAAAAATCTACTTCATACCCGCCCTAGATTATACCAATACATTTTGATTTTTTTTGTTGTTTTTAATGTTTTTAGCATTATGCTCGTTCAGCATTTCTTCCCATAATGCCACAGGCATCGCAACACATAAACCAATGGAATTATGCGAAAAAATGCAAAATATTAAGCATTTGGCCTGCAAATACATTCAAAGCAATTTGCAAGTATATTTAAATGCATTTGCAAGTCAAAAATATTTCTCATGCCACAAAATAACCCACAAATGATATTTGTTTATATTTTCAGGGCGACTCCTGTTCTGTGTGCCCCAACTTGGGCGAGCTAGACCCAAACCTGCTTTCTGGCGTCGGTGCTCAAACTCTCCAAGTAAAGGGTCAAAAAGGAGAACCTGGGATTGGAATTCAAGGAGAACAAGTAGGTCTCTCCAGAGAACTCCGGGATAATTACTCTTGCTTGTTTATAGAACTTTCCAGAAAAGAAAGCATGAAACAGATTGGGTAATTGTCTTTCTTTGAGCGTACGCGCATTTTTTGTTTTTGTTTGCATCAGTGCTTTTCTGTGCATGTGTGAGCTACGATAAGGACCTTCATTAAAATGATGCATTGTTTCACTTTTTCTCCCCCATAGGGAGATGCTGGAAATGTAGGACCACCTGGCCCAAGAGGAGAGAAGGTACGTAACATAAATAAGAAACGGGACTCAGAGTAGGTGACCTCAATAGCAGGCTACGCTTAAGACTTTTGTGCAGGGAATTTTTTTTTTAAATGGGTCTTTTAATGGACTACGAGAACGATATAATCACTGCGCTTCACTAATTCTCTTTCTACACTATTAAAAGGAATTTTTGTTGGTGGGGAGCCTGTGGGTGAAAATCAGATAGAGATGAAATAAATGCATTTGACACGCTTGCCTCCAAGGATGAACCGTGAATTACCAATTCAAAAGACACATCCCTTTTTATTAATTTGAAAAAATTCTGTTTTTTTTTTTCATGCTTGTCTGCAGGGTAACGCGGGTAGAAGAGGAGCTGACGGTAAGCCGGTGAGTTTGGATTAAGCGCCTTGAAACTGAATGTTCTGATTCACATCATGATCCTGTCAAATCATGAAAAGATTATCATCCCCAAAAACAGGGGAAACCTGGTGCGAAAGGTTCTGCTGGAAAGGATGGAGAAAAAGGTGAAAAGGTATGAAAAGTACAGCCGGCTGCTTGGATAATAACTTTATTCTTATTTCTCATAATTCCTCAAATATAGGGCACACCTGCGTATAGGATGTCATTTTCTCGTCTTTTCTTTATAACAGTTTAGGGACAAAAACATAGCAGAATAAATCTTTGTAAATTCTTCATATTTTCTTATGTTTGTATCTATGTTATACATTTGTTGTGGGTTAAGAGTTTTTCAGATTTCCCACATTGTCAGCAGTCAGTGACTGCAGCGCCAGTGTAACACTGAATGCATTCGAAGCAGTTAATTTTGCCCCAAATTCCGTGAAATCGCGCCCAAAAATACTGCAACTAATAAACAAGTCCAAAGAAAAACCTTTCCGTGTTCTCTAACCGGTGCACTCTTAATTGAATAAGATGGAGACGTCATAAACTTCACATGATCCTCTCTGTTTTCGAAATATTCTTGTGTGAACAAGGATGGACTCGGACAATGGTTCAGCCTGCTCGCTTCTTTCATTGAAAATCTCAGCTAACACGAGCTGCCGTTAGGCACTGGCTGCGAAAAGCCAAATTATGTCTGCCCTCTAGCTTAGCCCGTCACGGTAATTATATTTGGGGAATTACGGTATTTGTGAATCGCGTGCTTGGTTGTATGTTAACATCTTGACAAAATATAAATTTTTTCTACCCATATTTTTGGTTGAAAATAATAATAATGATAATAACAATAATAATGACTTTCATATATTTACGCCCAGGGAGAAATCGGACTGCCTGGTCTTAGTCTTCCTGGCCAGAAAGGCGAGCCGGTAAGAGAATACATATAGGCTCATTCATGAGCTGAAGCTAGCTTGGCCTGCTAACATAGCATCTTTAACCTCCGCCCTTTTAAAGGGCGAGTGCGGTGTATGCCAGCCGTACGAGGTTGGCAGCGGACCCGGCAGCATCAAGATCCCCGACGGAACAATTGTCAAACCTGGCGAACCGGGTCCCCCGGGTATCCCTGGACTTCCCGGCCTTGGAGCAGAAGGCAAACAGGTGCCGATGCTAACTTCTGGATTTAATCCAAATAACAGCAAGATAAATCTGAGAGCTTTTCAGAATATGTCTCGGTACATGTGCTACACCCACACAGGGCCCCCCGGGTACTGCTGGAGAGAAAGGAGATAAGGTAAGATTCTGAAAAAGTACCATCAACAATGTCACGCAACATTAAGCAGCCCTTGTCTCTGCTGAAAGAGAAAAAGGAAAATACATAAATAAGCTTGCTTCCTCGCAAGCTTCATAAAGCAGCCTTCAAATGCCCATGTAGCCCCAAGTAGGTCGTTAGACCATTGTAACTGATTAGACGTGATTAATTCCAGAAACTCTGGTCCAAATTATCAGGTGGTAAATAAATCAGCCATCATCTGGGGGAAGACGGCCTTAAATTACCTTTAAAAGCTTCTTCAAAAACCTTTTGTGAAGTTTAATTGTCAGGGGGCGAAGAAAAGTTTTTGGGTTTTTTTCCTGCGACCTCTAAAACCCTTTCATAGAGCATACTGCTTTGATCTTTACGTCAAAGCAAAGCATTAAAAGAAGACTCCAGGGAGCTGAAATTTCACCCAGATGGTGAGGACGTCAAACTTCAACATAACTAAATGTTATTGCTCTAACAGGAGTGCCATCTCTTGGCTAAATGAGTTAAATAATGACGTGAAAGAAAATGACCCAAAATGGGCAAAATATTTCACAACCACTTAGTACAAAATATCCAGCAGAAATAATACACCAACATTACATTCTTACTTGTGTGTGTGTGTCTGTGTGTTACCAGGGTGACCAAGGTGATAAAGGGGATAACGGAGATGACGGTGCGCCTGGAGTCCCGGGTCTGCCTGGAGAGCCTGGACGAGATGGCCTCATGGGCCTCAAGGGACAAAAGGTGCTTGTGAATTTGCAAGTGCCATTGAATGCAATATTTGAGTGATGCGGAGTCTAAAATACTCAAAGAACAACAACTTGTTCCTCAAGCTTTTCGGATCCAAGTTTGATTTGATGTTTTGTTATTTGTTTTTTTGCCAGGGTGATGCTTGTACCAGCTGTTCATCTTTGGGCACTGCAGTGGGTGATGGTGTGGCTGTGCCAGGGCCTAAAGGGGAGAGGGGTGAGCCTGGACCCTCAGGAGTAGGCAAGGCAGGCAAAAATGTAAGCCAAGCATGTTATGGACTTGCTACCTAGCAATGAGATTTTTACATCACTCAGATGTTTGTCTTTCTGTTTTTTAGGGTAAACCGGGCTTACCTGGCATACAAGGTCCTCCTGGTCTCAAAGGAAGCAAGGTATGAATGTTTCTTTGAGATGGTTGCTATGATGTTTGAAACATTTTAAAGGATTTTGTTGTTGTACCCTATCCAGGGAGAACCTGGACTTGCAGGTGTTGGTCTACCAGGTGCACAGGTAAGGCAGAGTAGGTTGATATAAAAGGGGATTATTGTCATTATAATGTTTTGATTTTTGTCGACAGCTGATGCTGATCTTAATGTTAGGGTTGGTGTCAGAATCACCTGTTAGACATTTGTGAGAAACTATACACAAAGAAGGAGAAAATGTGTTTTTTCTTTCTCGTGCATGAGAACGAAGGAGGACTGCACAAGTACAACTCTACTGCATTCTTTTTTTTATTAGCTCAGGGGGGCCCTTGGTACAAAAGACATTTTTGCACTGAAGGATTGGGGGAGACATTTGGCAACAATGTAAACAATTGGTTTACGATGGTGAGGAATGCGTTTTAGAGTACATGCTGTTATTTGCTTCATCCTTTCATACCGATATTGGAGTTAAGGTTAGGATTAGAGTGGTTAGGTTTATTTCTACTCGTTCAATGAAAACCAGCCACATATTCTCCTGAGTCTCAGCCCAATCTTTTGTCCAGTGGACATTTGTTTTTAGTTGATATCTTTTCATTCATTCAAGCTACCATACTAAGTCCTGATGTCCTCAGTAGAGAACATCCTGACCTTTCCAATAATGTCTTGTTTGTTGGGGCGCAATACATTTTGCCCTCTTGGTGAGACAAAAATGGACACAACTTCGGACACAAATGATTTGGCTGGTTCTCAGGATGATATAATTTAATGTTTTTTTTATTTGATGCAGTGAAGGGAAATGTTTGACCAATACTTTTCTCATTATACCTCATAGGGCATTGAGGGACCAAGAGGACTTCCGGGTATTGCTGTAAGTTTTAGTTTCATTTCCAAAATTGTACTTTTTGATAGTTTAAAGTCTAAAATTGATGGTCTGTTCAGGGACCTCCGGGATCTAGAGGAACACCTGGCCCAGCAGGTCCTGTTGGGGAACAGGTTAACTTTCATGATCACTACATGGGCTGCTATCCATCGTCTATTTTTGGACATGAGTCGAGCATAATTGGTGTTCTCCTATTGTAGGGCCCTCGAGGAGATATTGGACCTCCAGGACCGCAAGGGCCGACGGGCTTTGGCGTTGCGGGGCCACCAGTATGACATTAAAAAAATGATTAATATAACCATCGCAGTGGTTGTTGTCAACCCTTCTTAATTTTCACCCACAGGGTAAAAACGGAGCCCCCGGATCACGTGGATATCCTGGAGCTGATGGTAGACCTGTGAGTTTTCTTGCTGAATGATGACTATTATTCATGTAATTGCCAAGTTAACTCATTCATTGCCATTAACGGCTATAATCGTCACCAATGCATTGTTAACAGAGTGGCTGTGTGTAAGTGGATTCATTCACTGCCATTGATAGCTATAACTTCCTGAGACACGGCCTATTCCTTTGTGTCCACCATGTACCCTACTAAGTCCTAGTAGAGGACATTGTGGCCTTCACAAGGATGTCATGTGTTAGAGTGATACACTATTAACTTTTAACTACATGAACACAACAGTGGACACAAATGAATCGCCTGGATCTTAGGAGGTTATAAGTAAAAAAAAGAATCATTCGAATGGGCTTGTAGGAAACGAGTTTACAGTTAAATTAGCTCATTTGAATTGATGCCTCCTTGCGTTAGCATCTGCCGAGAGTGTCATGTTCTTTTGGCTTATTTTAGAAATGCCCTTGATTTTAGGCAACATTGATAAGCAAGGATATCTGCCTCGATGTAGAACAGAGGCATTGTCTTCTGCCATCACATCTACGGTCCCCTGATCTGTGCTCAGCTCACGGCCTTCAGCTTTCTTCTTGATTAACAAACAAGTGTGTGCGTCTGTGTGTACTCTTGCAGGGACTTGATGGAGCTAAAGGGGACAAGGTAAGTCTACCATTTTGTTTGGATGAAGTGATCTCTGTGGGGTTAGAATATGAGAGGGTGGAACAGATGGTAATCACACACACACACACACCTACACACACACACACACTGGCTATGGGGCATAGATAGAGAAGCAATAGAGGTGACAAGTGCATTGTGGCTGGTAAACAAGAGTACTTTTGGAGTCTTTTGTCAGCAGTTGCCTAAAACTGTTACTTAGCATATTCATTAGATCCCCCCACCAAAGGTGTATGTGGGGTTGAGTGAGATGAGAAAATAGTCATGATGGTGTAATCCAAAGTTAAATGGGTTTAATTTGCAGAGTAGTAGCTGTTGGAAAAACAAAGCTAGAATGAAGGGTAAATTTAAGTCAATCTCATTTATTACAATTCATTCCAGTTACATACTATGAAGTATGGTAAAAACAAGCAATAGTTTGTATTACTGTCACATGAAGAGCAAAATTTGGACACAGGACTAGAAATTACTTTTACACAAAATTCCGGTGGGCACTGGAAAAAAAGATTCAGGAAACTAGAGTTATAAAACTAAACTCAGGAAACCAGATCAAGGGAACTGGACTCTGGGAAACTAGACTCAGAAAATTACACTTGTGATATCAATCTCAGGAAACTATACTAACAGGAACTAGACTCTGGAAAGTAGACTTGAAAACAAGATTCATTACACCAGACTCAACAAAACTAGATACAGAAAATTAGACACGGTCAAACTAGACTTGGAATACTAGACTAACAAGAACTAGAGTCATGAAAGCAGACTTGAAAACTAGATTTATGAAACCAGACTCAACAAAACTAGATTCATTAAGCTAGACTCTGAAACAAGAATCTGGAAAATAGACTTGTGATACTAGACTAACAGTAACTAGACTCAAAAAACTACGCTTCAAAGTAAACTCATGAAACCAGGCTTAAAAAAAAAAACTATATTCAAGGAACTAGACTCAGTGAAACAAGACTCTGGAAACTAGTCTTGCGATACTAGACTAAAAGGAACTAGACTCGAGAAAGTAGACATGAACACTAGACTTATGAAACCAGACTCACAAAACTAGATTCAGGGAGCTAGACTCAATGAAACTCGACTCTCTGTAAACTAGACTTGCGTTACTAGACTAACAGGAACTAGACTCTGGAAAGTAGATTTGGCAATTGGACGTGTGAACGTATGCTCAGGAAACTGGGAAACTAAGGATTCTGGGAAATACAATCTGAGAAACTGGACTCAGGAAACTAGACTTGAGGTACAATACTCTGGGAACTTGGGAAACTGGAAAAGTAGACAGCTTGATATGACACCTTGAAAGCTTGACTTCTGACAAAAAGTTTCTGAGAACCTAAAGATTTAATACCAATGGACATCAATTCTACATGACATAATAAAACAAGCTAATTGATTTTAGCAACTGCATAGCACCTTATACGAGTACATCAAGGAACAAACCTTTCACAACTATAAAAAGGACCCTTATATGACAAAGTTTATAATAGCATAAAAATGACGTTCACGACCCAGATGATATGTGACCATAGCAACTGCATAGCAACTGATATCGCAACAATTACACCTGCGTTGCTTTGCGAATCTTCTCGTCCGTGTACTCACTGTATGTTTCAACATCACCGTTTGAGGTCAACAGTTTCATCTAGCGCAACTCTTTGAATGAATGCAGCGTGAACATTTTTCAGAGCTTTTATTCATGCAATGAGTCATCTAATGCATACATTTGGAAAATTAAATACTTGTCGTTATTTTCTTTTAAGGTTATATTTCGCTTTGTTGTGTTTTTTTTATATTTATCTTTTATTTATCATTTCAGGGTGACCCCGGAGAGTGCAACTGCATAATGCCAATGCACTCAGGTGCAGGAGGACCTGTGAGTATAGACAGAATGATTATTTTTTATTTTTAACACGGTATTCGAATCGGTCTTCGTTTTTTTCAAACGCCTGATTTTGATGCATTTCTCCTTCCAGGGAGCTCCTGGGGCTGTGACTAGCAACTGGCAGCCTGGGCCTCAGGTCTGATGTGTATGCCAAAACTGTTCATTGGATTTTGATTGTGCAATGTGTTCTTTTGATTTTATTACAGGGCCCGCCTGGACCACCAGGCCCGCCTGGCCCTCCTGGGCCTCACGGTCCCAATGGTCTTCAAGGAGCTCAAGTAAGACACATGGGAATAAAGTGGTGGAGGGATTTTCTTGAAAGTTCAATTCAGCGCTAGATCTTTTCGCCTGAATTGAATGTCAGGCTGCTCAATTTGAGGCTTTCAGCTTGCTTGCTTGGGGACCTTCTCTAAGTATTTGACATAAACAAAACTTGAATTTACCGTATTTTCCGCACTATAAGGCGCACTGTCAATGAATGCCCTATTTTAAAACTGTTTTCATATATAAGTTGCACCGCATTATAAGGCGCACAGAATAGAAGCCACAATAGTGGCTGGGGTTGCGTTATGCATCCTCTAGATGGAGTTGTGCTAAAGGGAATGTCAACAAAACAGTCAAATAAGTCAAACTTTAGTAATAGACAATCAGAAATTAAGAAAAATGATGTTTTGTGGAAAGTACTTTCTGAAGAATGGGGCAAAACTACCTTTTGATTACATTAAATGACTGTTATGCCAAGATGTAGCCAAACCTTAAATATTGTTTGTTAATTTAAAAACAATTACACAATTTAATTTTTTAAAAATGCTTCGTTTCACAAAAACTCATGTTTTTTGTGTCTTTTTCACCATATAAATTCCTTCCAAATTTGGAGCATATGTAGTATATCAAAATTTCAAACAGGTTGTCATAAAAACTAATTGTAAAAAATGCAATTATAACCGAAATGAAGTAAAAAAAATAAAATAAATGTGACATGGCAATTATTTATTTATTTATTTATTTTGTCCCCCAAAAATGAAATATTGTGGTTTATGCTCTGTACAAATCGCAATTTCAGCTTTTGAGAAAATTAAGGGCTTTTAAGTGTGCCTTATCGTGCGAAAAATACGGTTATAAATTGCATGCTGGAATTACTTCAGTAAATTCTCCTGAAACCCAAGTCATCAGGATTAAATTATAAAATTGCACTATTGCTTCATGCTTCCGAAAATGTCAGCCAAGACATCAACTGTTATTTGAAGGTCTTCTGTTCGATTAGCAAGTGCATTGCAGTATTTGATTTCTTCCTAAAATACCTTCAAATAAAAGTCTTCCAAGAGTCAAAGGTGGAAAAAGAAACATGGTGATTGGAGGGAAATGGATTTTGGGATTTTTTCATACACGTATATATATATATATATATATATATATATATATATATATATATATATATATATATATATATATATATATATATATATATATATATATATATATTAGTGTCATTGGGCTGTGGAAAAGATTCCAAACCCATGGACGGAACAAGTCACCCTTTGACTCTACCTTGACCTCTGGTGGAGATGGGAGCGGTTACCCCTCGATTGGCAACAATTCAGTTCAACCTCAGTTCCTTGTTTCAGGGTATCCCTGGAAAGGACGGGATACCAGGAAAACCCGGTTTGCCTGGATACCTTGTAAGTAAATATAGAGAGAAAAGGAATTTGAGGTGGAATTCTTCTTTGCTAAGAACATGTCTTTTCATTTGTGTCCTTTGTGATGGACCTTTGTTTTTTGGCCAATTTCTTCTGATTCTATTTTACTCAACTAAGTCCCAGTGTCCTCATTTGGGGACATTTTGGCCTTTCGAGTTATGTCTCGTGTTTTACTGGGATGCAAATAACTTTGCTGTCATGCTGAGACAAAATGGACACAACAGTGGACACAAATGAACAGGCTGGCTCTCAGGAGGATATGTAATCGTGAGGGAGGTCGTTTGAGGAACTCATATTTAATCCTGGGAGTTTAGTTTAGAAAATGCGAAAGGAGACCTTGCTGCTAGGCACATTAAACAAAAGTCATATTTCTGTTTGTGCGTCAGAGAACAGAAAAAGCTCCTACATAAAAAAAGAAGACATATTTCACAGAAAAAGTCTGAAAGTTTGAAAAGGTCGGTTTGACCTTCATGTTGCTGAAAGCATCAAAACATATGCACCTGTGCTTTTAAAAATCTTCCAAGCTGTGCTATACTTCTGAGCAAATAGGGTTTTTTTTTTCTCATTTCTTTAGAAATGTTTATAAGTAAAAGTTTATAAACATATATATTTTTGTGACATGTCCATTCTTGAAAAGAAATTTCCCATATAAAAGATCATTTTTAATTTTTATTCAATCACATTCAATGTAGTACATTGCACAAAATATACACCTTGCAATCACTGCACCAAAAAGTGAATCAACCTCACATTGCAATATAATCATAAGTTGCTGTGGTATTTCATCTTATTTGGTTCTAAAAGAAAATCTCATTGAAACTCAATTTTTGCAGAGGGCTGACATGCAGCAGCTGCCTCAAGAAGCCTCGGATGAAGCTCGTGATGTGAGTTCACTTTTATATCCCGATATATATATATATATATATATATATATATATATATATATATATATATATATATATATATATATATATATATATTTTTTTTTTTCCTATAGAAAGACTGTGCCGGAGACTGTACCCAAGGGATGCCAGGGGTGCCCGGTATGGCCGGCGCCAAAGGTGAAAAGGGAGACCAAGGCAAGCCCGGTGTAACCAATTTGGATAACTGTGACACCGTAAGAAAGACCCAATTTTAGCTTACCTATTGAAATATTAAGTTTTTTTTTTTTTTTTTTTTGCGTCGTTGATGGGTAAACACGTATTTTTCCATCTGCTTGCAGTGTCTGGAGAAACTACAGGCGACAGACCCAAGGGTCAGATATTTGACACGGCGGAATTGTGTGCAGGTTTGGTCGTATTTATTTTTGATGTGTTTTAGGATCCTTGCACCTGTACAGGATCACCTGGAGTTCCAGGAGTGCCTGGATCACAGGGAATGCGCGGGGAGCCTGTAAGTATTCGTTTGCTAGCCAAACGCTTGTATGCGTTTTGATTTTTAGAGACAGGTGTCTTTAATTTTTACTACAGGGTCTACCGGGTGACAGGGGACACGCTGGACTTCCAGGAAACTTGGTAACGAAATACAGATTGTACTCTTTGAAAGTATTTGTTTTTATATGGATTTATATTCTTTGTACCATTTGTTCCCAGGGGCCTCCAGGCTTTCCAGGTCCTCCCGGCCCATCTGGTTCACCTGTAAGTTTCCGTGTCGTATTTTTTTTTTTAAAGAATTAAAAGCTTGGCTAAGATATATACACTTAAACCTTGTGCGGTATTTTGTCCAATCTGTTGATTTTTAAATCAAAGTCATTGAAAGAAGACAGTAGGGAGCTGAAATTTCACCCAGATGGTGACAACATGTCAAAGTTCAACATGACACAACCGCTTGGTTATCACACTACCAGGAATGTGTCAACCCTTGGCTAAAATCCTGCGAGAAAGATGTGGCGGAAAATGGACAAAAATGGTCAAAATACCACGTAAGGCATAGGTGTCGAACTCCAGTCCTCGAGGGCCGGCATCCTGCATGTTTTCCGGTTTTCTTTCCCCAACACACCTGATTCAAATATTTAGCTCATTAGCAAGCTCTGCGGGAGCTTCGAAATGATCCCAATCATTTGAATCAGGTGTTTTTGAGGGAAAAGGTTTGAAAACATGTAGGATACCGGCCCTCGAGGACTGGAATTCCACACTTGTGACGTAAGGGGTTAAAAAAAGAGGCACTTTTGTTTTTCATTGAAAAAAACAAAAGCCATGAGTTAACATCCATTATTTAGTATATTTTTGGTCATGGTGAATATACTCTGAAGTTTCATAGGTTTATCATACACAAAAGGAAGAACTTGTTGATTATGGCAGCACTTTACAGCAGATTCTAAATTTTCCTGCATGCCTTGAGTGTTGCTCTGGGCTTTTAGTACATCAATGGGAAAAGATGCATTTGAATACATTAGCCCTCATCATTGTGGAAATTTGAACATAATGGCCAGCTGACAATTAGTATTTCCCCTATAGACATTCATTTATATTCACTAATTTGGAACCAACTGTAATCGCACTTTGATGAAGGCAATTATAAAATACAGGATATTCTTTTTTTATGTATTTTTTTCGACAGGCATGTTTTCCTTTTTAAAGTCGTAGCTCTGACTCTCTAAAAGCTTAATTCAGCTTTTAGGGCTGCAACAGATGAATAGTTGAAAAATGGATTGATTTGCTAATTATTTGGGCAAGGAATTAAGAGGACTTTTTTTATCACTTCATTAAAAAAGAGAGATATTTCACGTTTTATTTTTTTACAAAAGTAAAACCAAATATTTGCATATATATATATATATATATATATATATATATATATATATATATATATATATAAAAAGCCTATCATCATCATATATTCTTCTATTTCCAGGCAAAAAAAAAAAAAAAAAAAAAAATATATATATATATATATATATATATATATATATATATATATATATATATATATATATATATATATATATATATATATATATATATATATATATATATATATATATATATATATACTGTATATATATATATATATATATATATATATATATATATATATATATATATATATATATATATATATATTTATTTTTGCCTGGAAATAGAAGAATATATTAGAATATATCATATATTCTTCTATTTCCAGGCAAATAGGCTTATGTTCCAAAGATTTGGTCAGTATTCATTTTGAATAAGTTTCAGAACGAGGTATTGATTCTCAAATAATAGTAAAAATATATTTTTCAATTTTCTGAAGAGTTCAGACATTCAATCCCAGGTATTTACTGTATTTTGGTTTTCATCATATTTGGCCAGAAATACTTTAGTCATTTAGTACTTTAAGTAGCTGATTATGACTATCACAAAAAAAATATATTGTACAAAATTAATCAATTTTTTACTATACTGCAGTAGGTAAAGTAATCCAAAGTAATTATTTATTTTAGTACTTAATTACCTACGGTAATCAATTTGTTTAATACTTAATTTCCTAAAACTACGACTACTTAGAGTATGTTTTTTCAAACGTTTTTGTTTTTCTTTTGTTTTTGTTTAAAAGGGTGCAAATTGTTGAAGAACCCGAGCACACAATGTTCCACCAACGGCAATCATAGCACAAAACCAAAGCAGACCTGAAGCCCCGAAGCGAAAATGTTTACATAATTCCTCTTTTTGTGTATTTATTTTCCTCATCCAACATGTTTTCCCCCTGCACCCTCAGGGTCCGCAGGGTGAGCAAGGGTCAGCCGGATTACCCGGTCTCAAGGGTGAACAGGAAAGTATCTCCGAAAAACGTCCCCAGATGGCATCGCTTGGAAATAAAATAATGATTTCACCGATCTTGCCCACAGGGACCTTCGGGGACCCCAGGCTATCCAGGATCCATGGGGCCTCCCGGAATGCCGGTAAGCGACCGATTTTTCCTCCTGAGACGCAGATTTCTTTGCGTCCGCTGTTGTGTCCATTTTAGCCACATCCTACATCACACAAGGACTTCAGTAGCTCAAAAAAGTCAAAATGTTTAGACGGAAAACCAATGTCCACTACCGTGGACACATTTAGGGTCTAAGGAGATTTGAACCGTTTTCTTTTCGTTTAAAGGGATTAAAGGGTGAACGCGGGAGCCCGGGGGCGAGTGGTGAGAAAGGAGAATTGGTACAGAAGAATTTTGTTTATAATATTTACAATGAGTATTTGCAAGTAGTTGACATTATCTCTCTTGTAGGGTCCTTCTGGTCTTCCCGGGTACCCAGGACAGGCGGGGGCATCAGTCAGTGATTCATTATGATTATTATTTATTTATTTATTTTAGAAATGTGAATATCTTGTCAAAAATGCATCAAAATTGCAATATCATTGTGTTTAGGGAGGTAAAGGAGACACAGGACCAGCGGGACCAGTTGGACCAAAGGGTGATCAGGTAACTGTGCTAACTTTCAGTATACAAAACTGCATTAAAAATAAGTTCTAACAAAAGTGATATCATTTTTTTAGGGCTTCCAAGGACAACCTGGATTCCCCGGAACTCAAGTATGATTTCTTTTCAATATTCTCCTAACACCAAGACTATTCATGGGTGTCCACAGTTCTGTCCATTTTGTCTCAGCAAGTCAGCAAAGTTAATTTATCTATAATTGGAAATTCATGATTGACTCGACAGAGCAAACTAGGACGTAAAAGAGTAGCTAAATGAGTCAAAAAATCCTGACCAAAAATAAATGTTCATGACAGTAGACGCTGTTGTGTCCATTTTGTCTCAGAAAGACACCAAAGCAAATTGCATCCCACCCAAATTTACAAGACATCATTGGAAAGGTCAGGATGTCCTCAACTGAGCACACTAGGACTTAGTAGCGTAGCTCCAATAAGTCAAACCATAAAGACCAAAAACAAGTGTCCACTACTGTAGACGCCATTGTGTCCATTTTGACTCTGCAAGACACCGAAATGTATTGCATTCCACGGAAAATGATGAGACCTCTTTGGAAGTCAGGATGTCCTTGACTGAGCACACTAGAACTTAGTAGCGTTGCTCCGATGAGTCAAACCATAAAGACAAAAAAAAGAAAAAGTCCACTACAGTAGACACTGCTGTGTCCATTTTGTCTCGGCAAGACACCAAAGTGTATTGCATCCCACCCAAATTTATACAACATCATCGGAAAGTTCAGGATGTCCTCGACTGAGCACACTCGGACTTGGGTAGCACCAATGTGTCAAAGGGTATCGACCAAAAACCAACGTCCACTACAGTGGACACAAAAATATAGACGGGCTCTCAGGATGCTATAGATATCGATATTTAATTCTTCCCGAGCAGCTACTAAATAAGTGATGTATGTTCAGGGTCCACCTGGCCTTGCTGGCAAAATTGGAAGAGAAGGACCCCCAGGACTCAAGGGTGAAAAGGTAAGCATACCGCATCCATTTAATTATGCATCCCACCAAGAATGAATTGATTTTGTACTTGTTCTCTCTCTCCTAGGGAAATGATGGTGCGCAAGGTTCTCAAGGACCAACCGGACCCCCAGGCCCGGCAGGCTCCCCGGGATTGATGGTAGAAACTGATAATAACATGTTTTAGATTTGATTTTTTTGTAATCCTCTGTGAGATGTCAGCTTCTTGTATTTGCCATCAAAGGGTCCTCCCGGCATTGAGGGAGTTGATGGAAAAGATGGGAAACCGGGCCTTAGGGTAAGTTATATATATATACACTTTATGGGGGGGGGGGGGGGGGGGGGCTGTTCTGGGAAGATTTTCTTTATTGTTGACATTTGTTGGCTGACTGTTTATTTCTTGTCAGGGAGAAATGGGCCCACCAGGACCAGCCGGCCTACGAGGAATCCCAGTGAGTAGCACCTTAAGACATCTGCATAAATTAATAATGTCTATACATCTGTATGAAATTTTAAATAGATTTTTTTTTTAAATGTTTGATACTAGCCAAGACTCATTTGTGATCTGAATTAAAGATTAAAAAATTCTGTTAATCCTGATCAAAGTAAAGATGTATATATATATATATATATAAATATATATATATATATATATATATATATATATATATATATATATATATATATATATATGTATATGCCAATTGAATATGCATAGAACACTGCTCAATTTCCTGCTCGCTCAAAACAAATGAAGCATGTTGAGTTGTTGTGTACTAAATGCAAATAAGGGCGGTGGGATGATTAGTGCCATGTTTACAATTAGGTTGGAATGGCAAACGATGTAATTCTCATTAAAAGGAAAAGTTGTTAAAAAATGTATTACGCGCTGCTTTATTGGCCTCCGCACAAGTCATAGCTTGCATACATTTGCTGAATAATTAATGAAATGGCATTCAATTTTAGTTTTACTTTTACCCTTGTGTGGTAGTTTGACCATTTTTGTTCATTTTCCTCCACGTCATTCTCACGGAATTTTAGTTAAGGGATGGCATATAAATGATCGTGCCATGTCGAAATTTGACATGTTATCACCCTCTGGGTGAAATTTCAGCTCCCTAGTGTCTTCTTTCAATGTTTTCTTTTGATTTGAAATGCCTTTGATGTAAAGCTCAAATTGGACAAAAATACCAACACTAGAGTTAAATGTACACAATATAGCCCAGGAAACTCATTATTATTATTTTTCGCGTCAAGGTTTTTTATTGACTTATGGAATAACATTTTCGAAACGAGTTTTGGGCCAGCATTGAAATATTTCCCTTCGCGAAAGAATCTAATATTTTTAATTCCGTAGTCAATGTTTTATCAGCAAATATTTTCCAAGCTAATGATATTTCCATCAGCATCAGCTTCAAGGTATTGTGTTTTTATTAGCAATCCGAAGCGTTGCAAACTCAATTCAGATGATCTTCATGTGCGCCATTATCTCCCTAGCATACAATATGCATGTTAATAGTTAGATTGTATGACCGTGACAGAGATGCTAACATAAGCGCTTCTAGCAATTTGTGATTAGCCCAACCCATTTTATTGTCATTTTCCTGACAGTCACGCATACCTTGTGCAATTAAAACAATAAAGCTTGTCTTAAGCCTCTTATGATGATGTTGTCATTTATTTTGTTGTACTTAGAAAACACAATGGGAGACACCTTTAAAAAAATTTTTTTGTCTTCTCCTTAGGGATTCAAAGGGAAAACTGGCCACACTGGATTTCCAGGACCAAAGGTAATTAAAAAAAAAAAATGTATTACTTTGCATTGTGGGAAACACGGTGGTGCAGTGGTTTGAAAGTTTGCCACGCAGCTCAGGGATCTGAGTTCTTAACCACCTCCTGGCTCCATCTTACTTCTCTGGAGTTCATATGTTCTGCCAGGATTAAGTAAGATGATCCTCTGCGATATTAACATTTAAAAAGACAAATCACCAGGGGGCAGTGTTTCAAACTTGCATAATATATTATTTACCAGTGTGAAATGGCGTTGAGTTTCTTACCTGATTTTTTTCATTGTTTTGCACTCAGCAAGTTATCTGTTTTGCCCCGTGTGCCATTTATTTTCATTATTTACTTTATTTATTTTAGTTTTTTATTATCATTTGTAAGGATAGACCCTTGAAGTCTTGTTTATATACTGCTTTTTTTGTTTTGTTTTTAAAAAGGGTAATAAATAAACTTGTCTGACCAAATATGATAAATAATAATCGTAATTTCAATATTTGACCAAAATAATCATGATAATTATTTCGGCCATAATCGTGCAGCCCTAACCTGAGCAGTGAATGCCGCTCATACTTTGACTTTTTATGATCTTATCTAGGGCGAAATCGGACCTTCAGGTCCACCTGGACCTCCGGGTAGACCAGGACATGAGGTGAGCCTTTCTTTCTTTTTGAAAAAGAAAACAATCCATGAACTATGCGGACAAAGACCCATAGTAACGCCCGTGATTGCAATCTGTGGCGTTTTCAGGGTGATCCCGGAACGCCAGGAGCCGTGGGACGACCTGGACCATCCGGTCACATTGTTGGTTCCTTTTTTATCATTTCGACTCCACGTTTATACGACGCTGCTGTTACGGTGTTTGATGTTCCTTTTTTTAATCCAAACAGGGTCCACCAGGTCCAGCTGGACCCCCAGGACCTCCCGGTCCATCGGGATTGGTGAGGTTTTTTTGGAACTTGTTACCGTGACGACTCGGATGATTCGATTTAAGCAAATAAAAGGACGTTCGGAAAGATATTACTGAAATCCTCCAATAAATTGTTTTGGATGCAGGGCGTAAAGGGAGATAAAGGTCAAAACGGAGAGAGAGGTCTCCCAGGAATGCCCGGATCACCAGGTCCTCCTGGTCACCCAGGATTAATGGTCAGCGCTTGTCAAAATCCAGATACACACAAATATGACATCTAACATTTTCCCTCATTTGTCTCCTTCTTTAGGGAGAACCAGGAAATGACGGATCCGCCGGTAAAGACGTGAGTAATGACCAACGTCCGTAAGTTCGGTTCCTTGGTGGCTCTCTCATTTTTTTTCTCTTCTTCAGGGGTTGGCGGGCCTTCCCGGAGAAAACGGCAAGCCGGGTCAAAAGGTAAGCGCCGTCTCAGCAATTCAGCAGAAAAAAAATGAGACGATGCTCCTTTTTTCACCGGATTTCAAACCGCCGCGCCGCGCCGCTGATCATGCGTCGGCTCGCCATTTCTGCCTACTCTCCTCCTCACATCCTCACACCTGACCTCGCTTTACCCTTCTTCACCGCTGGCAGTCGGCCACCTACGTCCAACAATCTCTTCTTAGACACGGGAATCCGGTCTGTGTGTACAGTGATATAGCTATTCTCTGTCTCGGGGATAATGCTATTAAGCATGAGAGGAGATGCCAGATGAGGCCATTTGTCACGCTGACAGCACGCCATTGTCGGGGTTTTAGCGGCGCGCGGGCAAAAGACAAGAACGGACTCCTCGATTCTTCTCTACGCTCTTTATTTCAAGAGACGCTTGTCTTCCTGTGACACGTAAACATCGCTTGTCCATTACGGGCGGCTTTGTCCTCCATAAATCACTATCAATAATGCGGCGAGTCCGTTTTTCTGTGTTTTTATGCAATCGGCGTGAAGGGTGCGCGTCAGAGGGGATTGATAGACGGCGGTACGGCTGTTTAGGAAATGAAGACGTTACGGAAGTCATTTTGGGAATTTTTCATTACATTAGAAGCTTTCAAACTTGTATGTATTTGATGGCGTTGTTGTGTTTGAATACAGAGACAACTTTAGGTCGTTTTATTTGTACATTTTTACTTCACGTTTCCAGTGATCTAGCCATAATTTACAGGTACAATGATATTTAATCCTGGATAACTTTGAGTTATGTACGTTTATTAAGTTTGCAGCCATGCAAAGTGCCTCCTGTGTGATGTTATTCAGCCCCCTCAACGTGCTAAAAACATGCTAATGATGCTAACGTACGTTGATAGCTGTAGCTAATGTCAATATTGTGTTTGTTAGTTCTACGACGTGAAGTGTTTGTGAAAAGTGTGAATGAAGCCTAGAAAGATGAATGGTGCAATATCGCATCTCATTTTTATACACCAACTTTTTTTCGCCTTTCGGATTTGGATTTTTCTTTCGTTACTTGGCTATTTTTCCAAATAGGCGTTTCATAACCTGAATTTTGCGTAATGTTTGTAGGTAGAGCTACCACTGTACCACTTTTCGCCAAATGTGTCGCTTGCCTTTTGAAGTTTGTTTTCATTATTTTATTTTTGCGGCGAAACGTAATGGCTGTCGATTCACCTTTCGAAGGGAGAGCCTGGGGCCGCTGGCGAAAGAGGCCCTCCAGGGGAGAGAGGCAGACCGGGGCCCCCTGGTGGAGGCCTGGGATATCACTCCAAGGATGCGCAGCCAATGATTGGCCCAGCTGGACCCAGAGGGGAGAGGGGAAGCCCTGGCGCAGCTGGTCCTCCTGGACTACCTGGAACTCCGGGCTCACCCGGACACGATGTGAGTTCCAGCGCACCTGCTTCGGTTTTCACTAAGATCATCAGAAAACCTTTGTTTGAACTTCTTGACCGATGCTGTCCATCATTCGGCAGGCTGTTGTCAATTACGACGAAATCAAGAGCTTCATTCGGCAGCAGGTCATCAAGATATTTGACGGTGAGGAAAGACAACAATCCGTTGAACGCCTTAACCGACTAAATAAAAGGGAAAATAATTGGGTAGAAAAAATTCCAATAATGGGTTAAAAAAGGACCAACTGTATATTTGCATGAATTTGACCAAGCTTTGTTGTTTCCTTTTTCTTAATCACAAAAGAAGCCTTTTTTTTCAAATCTCAAAAATTAAATTGTTTTCTATAACAAAGTTGATTAAAAAATAACCCAGTTATGGGTCAAAAAAAGACTGACAATTTGACCCAATGTTATATGTTGATTAGCACCGCAACATATTTTTTTAACAACAAAACAATCTCTTTTTTTTTTATTAATAAAATTAACAAAAAAGTTCAGTTTAAAAGTAACCCACTGCATGTTTAGAAACGTGTAATAACATGCCTGTTGCGTTTACGAGCGGAGAGTCCCCCCTAGTGGCTAATGCTAACGTCACTATGCAAAACTACTACGACATGCTATCTGAAAAAAATAAATAAATAAAACAATGCTGCGCCAACATTGTCCGATTCATTAAACTTTCTTACTTTCTTTGTAATTATGCCTCTCTTGATTTATTAGGAAATATAACAAAAAAAGAAATAATGACATTACCGCGTTGAATCCTAACAACATTGTTATGGAGTCCTGAATTCATTTTAAATAAAGATATATGCAGGAAAAAAGTGTTTTACATCAGGATCATATTAAAGATCTGTTTTAAAAATATTTTCAATAAAGTTTTCTCGTGATTTACAGGTGATACTATCAATTTGACACTTCTGATCTGGGCGACTAGATTTTCAGGATAATTAAATTTATAATCTGACTGAAATATATATATTTTTTAATGAATTTACCTATATTTCCTTGAAATATCTACACAATTTTAAAATATTTCTGAAAGGATTTTTGCATGCTACCTTTTTCATTATATTTTAAAATCTCACATAAATAACTTTTATCACAAATGGTGAAGCAACACTTGTAGACCATCAATATCTCCTAGGCATATATTCTTTATCCTCGGTGATTAAACATCATTTTACAGTTCTGAAACTCTATCGAAAAAAAAAAAAATCGGCGACAGTCTCAGGCACATCGACTTTTACTGAACTCCCGTTCCCCTTGGTGATGAATATTGATCATGTGAAACGATTTCATGCGTCTCATCTCCCCAGAGAGAATGGCCTACTACATGTCTCGTATGCAGATGCCCGTAGAAATGGTGTCATCTCCTGGACGGCCCGGCCCCCCCGGGAAAGACGGAATCCCCGGTAATCCCGGGGCGCCCGGCGCTCCCGGTATCCCGGGACAGATCGGTCGGATAGGTCGGCAAGGACCCCAAGGCCCAGCCGGTGAGAGGACCGATCGTCGACCGGCTTCGATTTCATTCGCATTTGAAAAATCAGGCGCTGGAAGTAACGCCGTTCTTTTTAGGACCAAGGGGACCTATGGGTGCCAAAGGAGATAAGGGCGTAGGTGAAATGGGAGATGCGGGACCACCAGGAGCACCAGGTAATGGATAGAACTGGTTCACATACCGTATGTCAGGGTTGTCCAAATTATGGCATGGGGGCCATTTACGGCCCTCCATCCATTTATTTCATACATCATATGCTAAAATTAAATAGCATTTGACACAGAGAACAAAGATAGTTGAAAATGTGTGTGGCTGGACTTGGACTGTGGTTATAAAATGTCAACACACCCATTTTTAACCCTTGTGCTTTTTTTTGACCATTTTTGGTTCATTTTCTGGGAATATTTTAGCCAAGGGATGGCGCATTCCTGGTAATGTTGAACTTTGATGTGTTGTCAGCATCTGGGTGAAATTTCAGAATTTCCATGCTTTTCCTTTGATGTAAAATGCCATTGAGGTAAAATATCAAAAGATTGGACAAAATCGTGTAAGGATTAAGGGCAATACATATTTGTATAAAAACTAAGTAAACAGCATTTTGGAAAGGAGCCACTATAGCAGTAAATTGCTTCACAGTCAAGTTAATTTGCTCTTAATTTGAAAAGGACAAAGTAGTGTCCCTGGCACAATCATTGATTCATTCAGAGACATTTTCAAACACCTCAGACACACATTGGAATAAAAATCCATACCCGGGATTGAAATGCCTGGATTCATATGAAAGATGTGAAAAAAAACGTCCCTGGCATCAAATGAGTTAAAAAAATAGACTTGCTGATCCCGGCAGAATCTCTCTGAAATCCCTTTACGTAAAACCGTTTGAGCAATGCCGGACTAGCTCAGCAGCTCCCAAATAAGGAAATGAGTGTCCCTCAGGGTATGTGAGATTTTGACAGCATTTCTGCACGTACGCTGTAAATATTTCAAGTACATTTTACTCAAATAATTGGCATACTTGAAAAACGAACCACATCTTCAAAAAAAAAAGTTTGACGACTGCTCCAGATGATCTAACTTGAGACTAGTTAAACATTCTAAAAAGTAATGAATTTTCCGTAGAACGTCCAATCCACTTAGCGCTAAAAGCGTATTGCAAAACAAAATGATGGGCAGAAAATTGATAAGACAACACAAATATGCGAGTACAGATGGCTACTTGTAAGTGGAGCCAATGCTCTGTGAAGTTGCGAAGAAGCCCAGATGTTGATCTCTGATTTAATCACAAAGGTAATTATAACTGTTAGAGAATGATGACTAGCATAATCACGCTGGCAATTTCTAATCAGTTACACATCAAACATTTGCAGCCTTAACATCGGAAAGTGCGGGTTGCTGTTTTCGGTTAAGTGGCACAAAATTGTCAACAATTAGTCCCAGTCATTGTTTTTTTCTTCTCAAACATGCAGCAGGGGTGTACACGATTTTTTATTCAACCCTGTACTTAAAACCCCCAAAGAAATAATTATCAATAAATATTTGTTCATAGAAAAATATAAAACATCTTGTTTTGGGATTACAGTAGAGATCTGTTCACAAAAATTAATGATTAATGTACCGTATTTTCCGCACTATAAGGCGCACCAGATTATAAGGCGCACCATTAGCTTCTGAAAAAAAAATAAGGCTTTTAGGTGTGCCTCATAGTGAGGAAAATACGGTAATTATAAATAAATATTCTTTCATAGAAAAATATTCAACATAAGTAGAGATCTGTTCAAAATAATCAACATTAAATTTCAGACCTGTTTTTTTTTTTTTAAAGACTTTATTTAACCTTGTGCAGTATTCTTGTCCAATCTCTGATCTGTTCATCAAAAAGTATAGCATTGAAAGGAGACACTAGGAAGCTGAAATTTCACCCAAATGCCGCTAGAATGGCTAAAATAATGCAAGTAGAATGTAACAAAATTTTAAAATTGTCCAAGAATGGACACATTACTGTACAAGTTAATGATGCAACGTTTCAGCAGATGTACGCTCTAAAGTCAGAAAAAAGACTTTTATTTAACCTTGTGCAGTATTTTTGTCCTTTCTCTGTACATCAAAAAGTATAGCATTGAAAGAAGACACTAGGGAGCTGAAATTTCACCCAAATGAGAGAGTTAGAATGTAACAAATTTTTTAAAACGTCCAAGAATGGACTCATTACTGTACAAGTTAATGTTTCAGCAGATGTACGTTCTAAAATCAGATGGATTAAAACAAAAAAAAACGTTTGTAAAAATGATACCGCTCCGTTTTAGGTATCCCAGGTTCCCCAGGATATGGTAAAATGGGACCCCCTGGTCCCGTTGGCCAGCAAGGAGTTCCCGGAATCCCGGGTCCTCCCGGACCAGCAGGTTCAAAGGGAATCGACGGCCGCTGTAACCCTTCAGACTGCATGAGCCGTCAAGTGGAATATAGCCCCAAGGGACCGTCTGTCAAGGGCCCCTGGTAAATGAGTTTGAAGGGCCAGGAGGACAGAGGTAGGGCAACGAAAGAAGACAAAAAGCTGGCAACTTTCTTTTGTTCACAAACGCCACACACGCTCATTTGTTTGTGTAATGTTCTCCAAAATTCCACCATTCTCCAGAACTCACACGGTGAATTTTTTTTATCGCTTAATTCTCTCCGTATCGCTCGTTGTTGTTTCTCTGCTTCCGGAAACCAAAACACGGGGTGAAAAGATGTTTGTTTTATTTTATTTTAGTTTATATTTCTTTTTTTATTTTAGTTTAGAATGCAGCAACATGTACTGTAGCACTTGGCTTGCACCTCTTATCTCATTTTTTCACCTTTTCACCCTCATGCCTTGAAAAAGCCTTCAGTGCTCGTGGTGCTATCCAAAGTCCAATTGGGTTTTGTACGCATATGCTCCCGTTTTGACTCTTACTGTTTTGTAAATATTTATATTTATATATAGCGGCTTTTTATACATTTTGAGAAAAAAAAAATAATCCCATGTGTTACATATCCCCATAACAGAGAAATTATACCAAAATTGTATCGAGCTATTTGAAGCGAAGATTTGATTTTATGTTTCAAAAGTAAGCTCGCGTCTTCAACATTTTTGACCCGCTTTGATGCCGGCTGGAATTTTTGAAGCCGGTCATCTTGAGCTTTGAATTCACAAGCCATCAAAACGCCGTTCCAGCGCTTCAGGGCATTATTAGGCTTTTATATACCACTTATTGCTAACAATCGTCCAACCTTTGAAAAACACATCACACTTTCTTTGAACTAAATTTCTGTGTTTGAAATGACCGTACAATGTCGCTCTCTACATTCTTGCTGTGTATATGTTGTTGAAAGACATTGCTGTGCAACTCTTGTTTCTTCCATATGTTGTTTTATAAATCGAGACAAAAAAAACATGCAAAGCAAGGTTGTTTTCATTGCATTTTATTTGGTATATCCCGTGTTTATAAATGACCGTATAGCCTCTTAAGAACCAGCTTTTTCGTTTATGTCCGTTAATTACAAAAAGAAAACTGACTGGAAAAGCCAATGAGCGTGCTAGGATTTACCGTATTTTCCGCAATATAAGGCGCACCTAAAATCCTTGAATTTTCTCAAAAGCTAGCAGCGTGCCTTATAATCCAGTGCGCCTTATACAGCGCATAAACCACCAAGATTTCATTTGTGGGGACGAAAAAATGAAATAACTTAATTGCCACGTAAATACTTCATGTTTTACCTGTGCATTTCATTTATGAATGTATTTTTTTTTTACAATAAAATGTTTCTAACACCCTGTTTGAAATGCTCCAATTTGGAAGAGGAATTTGGAAAGAAATTTGGAGACGAATCAAAAAAACAATATATTTTAAGGTTTTTGGTTGCAATTTGGTTTAAAAAAAAAAGTTTAATCCGAAATTAAATCATAATTATACTCTTTTAAACTCTTAAAAGAGTGATCTAAAAATTATTTTAATGTAATTGAGGTATTTTTTGGCCTTTATTCAGATAGTATAGTACTTTCCACAAATCAACTTTATTCTTCATTTCTGATTGAAAAGTTCGCTTTAGCGCAGCACCCTCTAGTGGATGCATAACACAAGCCCAGCCACTATTGTAGCTTCTATTCTATGCGCTGTATAATGTGGTGCACCTTACATATGAAAACAGTTTTCGGTGAGCCTTATAGAGCGGAAAGTACGGTAGTAGTTTTTTTTTCAGGCTTATGCTAAAGCCTTCACTCGGGACATGGCAGAAAACTTTTTTTAATTTCCCCTCATCCCTTGCGTTTTTCTTTCTTAGCTAAGATTTCGGAGGGCCCCACAGCGGCTGCATGCCAACAGGCTTTACTGTTCTGTATTGGCCAGTTATTGTTTTTGTGTGTCTCTTGGAAAGTTTGAGCCTTTTAACTGAATATCGTCGCCTTGTACTTGTGCGGGTGAAAGATATCTTAAGATAAGATATCATATCCTAGGCTAGCTCAATTGGGTCAAAAAATATCGACAGAAAATGTCCACTACAGTGGACACAAATGAGTAGGCGGGGTCTCGGGAATATACGGTACGTATGCGAAATTTGCCAAACAAATGTGTATACCAAAAATACACCCAAAAAATTGGAGGGAAAATGGAGGGACAAGATTTTATCGATTAAAAAATAACAGTGGATTTTATAAAAGGTTCCTTTTATTGATTTATTCTGACTTGAACAGCCCAAAAGAAAGTTTTATTTTATTTTATTTTTACACTTGATTATATTAAGAACAATAAATAACTTCTGTTAATGAAAATCAATCATTCATGGAACTGCTGACACCCTATGGAAGGCTGACATTGGTACAGGAAGCACATTCAGAAATAAGAATTATTTCTGAAATATTAATCTCTGGATTTTTTGCGTCGGTGCGTATCGTAAGCCATTCCTTTTTCGCTACATAATAATCAACACACATTTACAAAGATTTACAGCACTGCATTGTGGGAGATGGGAGTGCCCATTGGGATATGCCGTTGCTAGGCAACAAGAGGAAGAGATAAAGTAGTCGTTAGTTTCTAAAATGAGACTTGGGCAGAAAGCGGGTAATGGAGAAAGGATGGGGGGGGGCGGGTGAATGAGAGATTTCACTCAAGCTTACAATTGGCAAGAATACGTGTTACAACGATATTGTACTGAGAGCACATTTCAGATTTATTTATTAGTCCTTTTGCATATTTTTGAAGGCATCAGCCGTGATCTTACTGACAAAATACTTTCGACTTTGCTGTCAGGTCCTCTCAGCTTATAAAAATCCTCCTGAGACCCCCTTGTTCATTTGTGTCCACTGTAGTGGACATTGGTTTTTGGTTTCATATTTTCGGACTTGTGAGGACATCCCGGCATTTCCGACGATATCTCACATGTCCGGTTAGGATGACGATTCACTCGGATGTCTTTCTGAGACAAAATTGAGTGGACACAAATGATTTGGCTGGGTCTCGCGGGGATATTGTTGTGGTATTTTGGGAATACTGGACCGGAACTCGGAAGGATGCGGGTGGAAGAGAGAACATCCCATCGGGTTGTCTGTCTCAAAAAAAAAAAAAAAGGGAGGGGGAGGAGTCGTTGTACATCCACTCCGTGTACTCCCTCCCCCCTTTCTCATGATGTTCAAGTGAGAAGAGTGGTCTCTGTCCTTCTCTCCATTGTCATGAACTGGTGAATGGAGACGTAACTCTAAACGTTGGGTCCTTTGATGGTTCCCGCCTCCTGTAGTCTGGGGGAAGTGTACGCCGACGCGGCCAGACACATTGCCGCCTCGCAGAAGCCCGGCAGGCCCGGCGGACCGGCCTTGCCGGGATGACCCGGCTCACCGGCTGATCCTTGAGGGCCTCTCTCGCCTGGCCTGCCGTTTCGAGCCACGCCGTCAACACCAGGGGGACCTTTAAAAAACAATAAAACATTGATAGCTAACCAAATTGCGCATTTATTCAAAACTATTGGCGAATTTAAATCTACATTAATTTTTTAATAAATTAATTGACAGCTACATGTACTGAGACCTATTCATCCGTGTCCACGCTAGTGGACATTTGTTTTTGGTCTATATCTTTTGACTCATTTTAACTAGCCTACTAGGTTCTACTGTACTCAGTAGTGGACATCCAGGCCTTTCCGATGATGTATCATGTGTATGGGCGGGATGCAGTTCATTTCGCTGTCTTGCTAAGACAAAATGGACAGAATGGACACAGATGAAGAGACTGGGGACGAACTTCTAAGCGGATATTTTACTTTCCTTAAACTCTAATTAAATTAATGGCAAATTAATTTAAAAAAAAAAATGACCTATTCTAATCTTTTACAGAGACGCCATCTTTACATTTGTGTCCACTGTTGTGGACATTTGTTTTTAGTCTATAGATTTTGACTCATTGGAACTATTTAAAGTCCTAGTGTACTAGTTGAAGACACTCTATCCTTTCCAATAATGTCCTATGTGTTTAGTTGGGATGCAATCCACTTTTCTGTCTTGCCGAGACAAAATGGACACAACAGTGGACGCAGATGAATAGGGTTGTGTCTCAGGAGGATACAAGTCGAAAATCAATGTTAACAACATTCGTTAGGACTGTGAATACGCATTTTTCTTAAAATCTCATGAAATTTAGGACATCACTTTAAAGAAAGACTTCGCTATTCTAATATCCTCCCAAGACACAGCCTATTCATTTTTGTCCAATGTAGAGGACATTAGTCTATACTTTTTGACTCATTGGAGCTACTCTATTAAGTACTCAGTAGAGGACATTCTGTCCTTTCGATAATATCCCGAGTTTATTTGGAAAGCAATTCGGTTTTCTGTCTGGCTGAGACAAAATGGACGCAACAATTGAATTGGCTGAATAGGAGGACAATATTTAATTATTTTTAAAAAAACTGTAAATAACTGGCAGTGTAAAAACGATGAAATGCGACTCTGGGATTGAATGAGTTAATCGTGCTGCGGATGAATGAGTTATTGGGTGCTCATCGACTATTTTCCCGGAACTACATTTGAAATTTCGATTACGGTTGTCCTGTATGGACGCATATAGTTAAATTGTGTGATGTATGTGTGTGTTCACGGCGGTCTAAATTAGATTCTGCTGTTGGAATCCTATTACGCTATCACTCAAGAGCATCTGTTCAATGACTGAAGTTAATGATGCTTTTAAAATGCCTTTAAGTAGGCTCTCCTGTGGCACCCCCCCCCCCTTCCAGAAAAAAAAAAAAAATCTGTGTAACAGTTTAATATTCACACTCATGCCTAAAGTCCTCCACCATCTCAGGTGACCCCCACTCTCTTGCCTTGAATTCCTGGGGGTCCTGGTGGTCCTTGATGGGGTTTACCAGGATCTCCTCTCTCACCCTTTGGTCCTCTCTTTCCTGTCGACAAGAAAGAAAATCCATGTTCCTCCGATGCGATCTAATTCAATTGTCGGATCTTTGGAATTTTTCTTACCTTTAAGCCCCGTGTTTCCAATCTGGCCAGGAGCTCCGATCATGCCGGGAATTCCCCTAGAACCAGGTATGCCGTGTGTTCCCTGGGGACCAGGTGGTCCCGGGGGTCCAGGAGGACCTGGGGGTCCCATTACACCGGCTCCACCAAGCACTGCCCTCTTTGCGCTCACAGCCACGGCTGCTAGCCTCTCTGTTTCGTACAAAATATTTATTACTCTTTCAATCCCATCGCCGGAGACAGATAAAAAAAAAAAATCTGTGAATTTCCCACCCTGCAACATCTTCAGCACTACTTCAATAATATGCTGGTCGGATGCATCACGTCCCTGTGGAGAAGAACCCAAAAATGTCCGAACTTCCCAAACGCGAGCGCGGTATCCGCAAAACGCATCAGGAAGAAACTGAACTCACCGGCGCCCCCTGAATGCCCGGCATGCCAGGCACACCTCGCACTCCATTCAGTCCCCGTGGACCGGGCAGTCCAGCAGGTCCCTGGTCACCCAGTTTACCAGGGTCTCCGGTTGGACCGTTGTGTCCCGGGTCTCCCCTCACTCCTTGCTGGATGAAGATCAGCAAATTTGGGTGAATTTATGCAAGATGAATGAACAAAGACATAAAACAATGCAAGTAAGGTAAGTGTGATATTATTTCATATCTTCCTGAGACCCAGCCTATTTTTTTGTCCACTGTGGTGGACATTTTTATTTTGAGTCTACTACCCTACTAGTAGGGTTATTTGAGGACATCCTGGCCTTTCCAAGGATGTCACAAGCTTGCTGTCTTGCTGAGACAAAATGGACGCAAATGAGTTGGCTGGGTCCCAGGAGGATATTAAAAATATGTATTCCACAAAGCTCACCTGTCCTTTAGGTCCAGGTTCTCCAGACAAACCCTGCCAAAGCAAAATGAAGCACTGAAGCGAGACATTTTCCCACTTAAACTTGTGAGTCCTCCACCACTACTGATTTTATTCTTCTCAACTTTGGTGAAGTTGTAGCAATATCTGATATTTACTTCTCTCGGCTACCTTGAGACACGTCTGACCTTTTTATCAAATTCCTACAAGTGTTGGTATTTCACAATGTTTATCCTTTTTTCGACTTGAAGCATTTTTCAATTGGGCACTAATTGTTTTCTTACCTTCTCGCCTTTCTCGCCAGCCAAGCCCTCGACGCCTGGGTCACCCTTTATTGAAAAAAAAATGTGAAGAAGGTTAGAAGAAATATTCGAACACGCTAATAAGCATTTGGGTGTTTTTTTTTATGTTTAATTAAGTAAAACTGATACTCACAATGTCTCCCTTTGGCCCACCTTTTCCTTGGAATCCCTGAGAGAGATGTTTATGGATTTAAATGCGTAAATTGTTAGCATTGATTCAAGCGAGCATCAACCTAGCTACAGAAATCCAAGGTAAAAAAGATGTGACCTTATCGTTAAGACAAGGACAATGAGGATGTTGAGGTGATTAATAGTGCTGCCTCATGCTCTGGATTTATGACTTTACACACGGGTAAACACTGCCCCCTAACGGACGAGATGCATATATTTCTCAGCACACCTTGTCTCCTTTGGTTCCACTTAAGCCCTGAGCACCCGGAACGCCCATTGGTCCCCTTTCTCCTTTTCCTCCCTGTAAGTCAAGTATGAAAAAAATTATTTGGCAATTTATAACATATAACGCAAAGCTAGACTGCAGCTTACCGGTTTCCCGACGATTCCCGGGGGGCCCACTGGACCGCGTTGACCTCTGTCTCCCTGTGATTGAAGATAAGGTGAGGACTCTGACAGATATGTCCTCATGAGACCCATCCTATTTATTTGTGCACACCGCTGTGTCCATTTGTCTCAGCGAGACAGCAAACACATGAGACACTGGACAATCCAGGATGTGCTCTACTGAGCACACTTGGACTTATTACATAACTCTAACGAGTCAAAAGACAACGTAACGAAGACAAATGTCAACTGCAGTGGACGCAAATGAATAGGCGGGGTCACGGGAGGGTACGATAAACTTTTAGATTCACCTTGGGGCCAGGAACTCCTGCCATACCCGCCTCACCGGGCACGCCGGGCTCACCCTGGCAACAAGTCATTTTAAGTGCACTATAAGAGTGTAATGCTTCAAAATGTGATTTGTCTTGTGCGTTACCAGAGGTCCAGGGGCACCAGGCATGCCGGCGGGGCCCCTGGGTCCGGGCTCGCCCTAATAAGGCCCAGAGAATAAGACATATGTTGAACATACGAAATGAACAGTGCATATAAATTGGAATTTTGTAAAAGGCGTACTTTAGCTCCAGGGCCACCTTTGGTACCGGGACTACCAGGCAATCCCTACGGAAAGAAATGAGAAGAAAAATTGATGAAAATGTTGACATTTATTTTTAATTATATATCATTACATTAAGTCGTTTCAATCAGAGTTAAAGGTTGTTTTTTTAATATCCTATTATTTATTTTAATATGCCTTTATGCTGATTAAATCTGTTTTCATGCAAAGGGATTATTGTGCTTGGGAAAATAAACGTCAATCACACCCTGAATTGGACCCTGATTGGCTGTCGTTTTGTTTTGGCACAACCCAATAGGCTCCTGTAGTGGGTGGGAGGGCAGAAGGAAGACGTGAAAATGGACGAGCAATTTAAAGTTGTTGTTTTTAAGTGAAAAACGCCCCAACAACAACTTAAGGAAGGAACTTGCTTACCACAGAAAGTTTAGCTTACCACATCAATGCAAAGCATCCAGTTGCGACTGAAGCAACGGCTAACGATAGTATCAATGGTGCTAACATTAGCAAAGCAGTGCACCAAACAAAATTCAAGAACATTCTGGATTTGACCGAGATTGAATGGACGATGTTTTATTTCAACGATAATTTCTAAGTATTTGGTGATTGACAAAAGAAAGCGGCGCCATTCCTCATGATGGTTGAAACTAAAAATTGCAGCCGCAACTCGGGACTAGGTCCAAACACAGCAAAACTCTTTAGAATGACACTTTTACCGCAAATTAAAAGCCAAATCCACTTATTTGTTATTGTATATCTATATTCAATAACATAGTGTATTAAATAATAATAAAAAGAAAAAAAACTGGTTGAGGTTTTTCTCAAAGATTTTTAAGTGAGATTAGCCCCTGTGCAGTATTTTGATCTTTTTTAGGTCATATTCTAACACAGGGATTGCACACTCCTGGTAGCGTGATCGCTAATTGGTCGTACAATTTTGCACTTTGACGTGTCACCATCTGGGTGAAATGTCAGCTCCCTCGTGCTTTTTTTTTTACTGCTTTCCCTTTGATGTGAAATGCCTTTGATGTAAAGATCCAAGGATTGGAAAAAAAATACCGCACAAGGGTTAGAAAAAGGTTAAATCAAATCTCTCTCGTGCTGCCATTTTTCCCCGTCGACGAAATTGAATGAGTTAATTCGGCTTTTTCACGGGTGCGACGGTCGTCACGTCAGTAAATGAAATACCCCTCACGCACTTGGCGAATGCTATTTTTTCGCATTGCCATAAACCTTCAAGGAGGTTCCTCGTAATGATCCCGCTTATTATGATGATATGCATCACGGCATTACGTGGCGGTATTTGGAGCGGTGTCACAGCAATGACCACCCAGCAAAGCTTGCATCTCATGCTCCATTACCCCCGAGTCAGAACTGCACGCGCACAAATGCGACTAGCTACCGGTTTTATTGTGATAAATCACTATGTCACGGGAGCGAGAAGGCTTCCTGGCGGTAGTTTAGATTCTAGAACAACTCGGGTTATAGGGTCACTTCCCCCCCCTGGAGGAGAGCCCAGAAAACAAAATAGCAAAATATACCAGCTGCCTTCTGCCGGTGTGTTCCGGCCCTGTTGATTCGGGGAGGAAACATTTGCCGCGATTGCCTACGTGTCCTGCGTGACAATGGCCGTTGGCGGACAATCTGGTTTGCATGTGTCTTTCATGACTTTGCCGTCACGAATCACTCACCGCTGTTCCCTGAGGCCCGGGGGGGCCCGGCATCCCAGCTTGGCCGGGCCCACCCTGCGGAAAGAGAAAAATGAGTCGAGAAAAGTCCTTTCCCAGCACCATAAAGCTTCCCATCGCGATAACAGCAGGCCGGCCCTCACTTTGATTCCAGGAATGCCAGGTGTGCCGTCTTTTCCATCAATACCGGGCAGGCCCTGAAAATGCAGACGCATGAGCCGGTGGATTTCAATTGGCACGGTCAAAATAAGCCCAACGCACAAAAACAAAACAAAAAACAGCTCACATTGTCTCCTTTTTTGCCAACTGCGCCCTGCGGGCCCTGGATGCCGCGGCTGCCCTGCGGGAGGAAACCAAACAAATGTTAACGTATTCAAATCACACATCAGGATCAACATTTTGATTCGTTTTAACCCTTGTGCGCATTTGCAAATGCGATTTAAAGGCGTGATAATTAAAGTTATTGATGAATATTATTTTCCTTCAACCACTCAAATTGCCATTAACTGGTCTCTAGCGCCACCTCCTGTCTTGAGGTGAAACACGAGTCAACAAAGAATTTTCCAGTTTGACCGGCGCTCAACGAAATGTTGCAAAATTCGCAGGAAAATCTGTGTCATAAACCCTATTAAAATGCATCTCAAAAATTGGAATTATAACAGTTTTATACGGTTCAAAATTTGGACAATAATTGTTTTTGTTTTGTTATTAATGAATATTATTTTCCTTCAACCACTCAAATTGCTCAGTGGAATCAGTTCTATCCATATAATTGTAGGTTAAATTTACTAACACCCGCAAAAACTTGAAAAATGCTATTATCTGTCTTTGTAGTCTGTAACATGATGACACTTAGAGCCATTAACTGGTCTCTAGCGCCACCTTCTGTCTTGAGGTGAAACACGAGGCAACAAAGAATTTTCCAGTTTGACCGGCGCTCAATGAAATGTTGCAAAAATCACAGGAAAATCTGTCATAAACCCTATTAAAATGCGTCTCAAAAATTGGAATTATAACAGTTTGATACGGTCCAAATTTTGGACAATAATTGTTTTTGTGCACAAAATCTCGCACGTCCAGCCGAAATCACATTGAAGTGTCAGAATCATTGCATTTTAAACGTATACATGCTTTCAGTTCCCTAGCATTTTTTTCCTTTTATGATATCATAAAGAAATCAAAAGAATTTCCATAATTGTAACAATGCCACAAGGGTTTTAAAGCAAAATTGTCCGCTACAGTAACTTACCTTATCTCCCTTGTCCCCCGCCTCTCCAGGTGCACCCCGAGGTCCCTCCTCACCCTGAGAGTGAAACGGATCACCTAAAATGAGTGCATCTTCTTTTTCTGCATCAACACAAACCTGTGCTTGTGTGGGTTCTTACTGGAGGTCCGGGAATCCCTACGGGTCCGTTGATGCCCTTGTAACCGCGAGGTCCCTACGGAGAAGCGCGAAAAGCGCTATTAATCGCTGGAGATCATGGTCGCCTACTCTTCATTGTGATGAAGGGGCAATTAGTGCTGGGCTCATCCTACTAATGGGAGTTACAAAGAAAGCGAGTGGCCATTTTAGCTTTGGCGCTAACTTGGCTAACGCAGCTAATGTTAACTCCAAGACAGATTGCTGCAGAGGATCATTAACTACATATGGAGACACCGCGGACCCAGATAACCCCGACTCATTAGAGGAGGCGAGAGATGTGCGGTGGCATCATTTCCATATGTCCCCATTGCTGGTAATGGATGATGTTTGTATAGTGGGGGCAGGTCCTACTGTGCCTACTTGGAGCTCATCTAAAAATGAGAACAGCCTCGCTTTGAAAGATAAAGTGGACAATAAAGTTAGATGAAGACGAGAGAAGAAGTTGTGTCTCTCACCGCCTCTCCTTTGGGACCCATCATTCCTGGATAACCTCTCACGCCCATTGGACCCTTTAAAGAAAAAAAAAAAGTTAGAGAGACCCTCTAGAATCAGAATAATCAGAGTCTGAATAATTGAGTGGATTATACAATTAAATTCATACCGATGGTCCTGGGATGCCTTGCTCTCCAGACATGCCCACTTCTCCTTTGATTCCCTGGAGAATGAGCAAAAAGATTGAATTGAGGGCTGCTGTTGTAATGGTTAAATCATAACGAGGTAGCTAGCATGTTTGAAAAGACGCATGCAGGCACCAGAAACGAACCTCAAGCATTTCAACTTTTTAAAACTCCTCAAACTGACTAAAATAATTTAAATTTATCTGCATTTCAGAGATGAGATTGTCCTGAAAAGAGATTGACTAGCTGTTTATGCTAAGCTAAGGCACGCTAGCTCAATCTTCATTCGCAATTTGCATATGTTTGCTAATCCTATTGACCTATTAGTTGGTACTACTTCACCATTATGATTTAGCAATACTCTTTAAAACCTTTTGTTTAAGACTTCTGTTTGTATGTTTTTAGCATGCTAAGCTATTTTTGTCATTAATGGAGTCCGTCCGACAATGGAGCATGGACGACTCCTGAAAACGGCTACATTAGCCCATGAGTAGTATTTTCATTTATTTTTTACAAGAAAGAATAAAATGTCTAACTTTCGCCACTAAAATGGACACAACTAAATTATATATACTGTGTTTTTCTTGCATATTCTTTGGATAGTAAAAGTCCCAAAAATTTTCTAAAATTACCAATGGGTCTAACAATTTGATTATCTAATTGTCGTCAGTGAGATGATGTCACAGGCTAATTTCTGGGATCGGATAAGTCTGAAAAGTGACGAACAACCTCTTTGTGCTAAGCTAAGGTGAGCTAGCTTATGCATCATCGCAACTTGCAAATGCTACAGTGTCGTATTTACCTCCTGGCTGGTACCACTTCGACATTATGGTTTCGTAATACTTGTGAAAACTATTTGTTAGAGGAATTTAAACAGTAAGACTTGTTTTTGGGCAATATTTATCGTGCTAACTCCTGAAAAGCACATTTTTGAGGACAGCTAGCTTCACTACCCTAAAGATTTTTTTTGTTTTGTTTTTTCTTTGTAAATGATAATAAATAATGAGGGATGATACCCGTCCATATATTGAGTTATTTACCCCTGGTTGAACAATACAAGTCCAAAAAATGGACGAATACCGCTACCTGGGGTCTGACTTTCTTCCGGTCAACATTTCGCAGCCTCCTCATTAGATCTGCTTAAAACAGCAAGGTGAGGTGAGCACATGATTAGCTCATCCTCTCTCCTGGCCGTCTTTTTACCCTTACGCTGTCTGCGCTGCCAGACCCGACTACCACAGCCAGATTAGCGCCAGTCAAGCGCCTCGGGGGTCTTCATTAGAACTAATCCTTTCCTCTGCCGGTTCTGAATAGTGTGTGAGAATGTGAGACTGTGCAGTATGAACACGAGAGATTGCGCAGCTTACCTGTTTTCCAATGCTGCCGGGGTCTCCGAGAACGCCGGGACGGCCTTTGTGGCCCTAAGGAGTAAGTTTACGTCAGACCGACATGTTTAGGATGTTTTGATCTGAAGGACACTCACTTTGACTCCCTGAAGTCCTTGTGGGCCCTTAGGTCCTGCTGGACAGTTAAGAGGACACTGTTGTAGAGAGAGGGACAATTGTGAGTAAAACTGAGCAATGACATTATGTACAATAAAGTTTTGTACCTGGAAGTCGGCACTTCCTTCTTCTCCTCCGATGAACTTCCCCGGTGGGCCCTAGATTGAAAAACAGACAACGAAAAGACCGAGTCACTCGGTTAGTTGGCAACAGTTGCTCAAGCAACGTTTTTCCTCGTTGTTTATAGACTGCTTTAGGAAGGGAAAAGTCTCCACTGAGGTTTTGTACTTTTGCTACAGTCAGAAGAGACAGCGCACATATCTAATGGGGATGGAGTATTTACCCAAAGACAGCACTGAAGCTAAACAAATACACTCCCCTGAGCCGGAAACATCACTCTCATTGAAGGGCCTCCCCCTCCCCCTTTCCTCCCCCGGATGCATGCGGGAGAGTACGTCTACCCTTGGAAAATAGGCTTGAAAGACTCCTACTCAAAACTGTTGGTATTTCAGTGCTTGCTCCGCAGGGACACGTGCAAGATTCATGGCGCTCTCCCTGTGTGGTGCATTTGAACGCCGCAGTGATTCTGATAAACAGAATAACTTGAATATAGAGGAATATATGTTGAATTTGGGGTCAATGTTATAGCAGTGTGTCTCTTTAACAGTAAAAAGGACCTGGGTCATTTTGACCCGTGGTGTATTAAGTAACAAAACAATTCTCAGAAATGTTCAAAACCAAAATCTAATATTCTGTTTTACCCAGTGATGGATGTGAATTTCTCAATAATCGCAAAAAAATCGCAAGTTCAATATAAACCGGTGTGAATATTTGTCCAGACACGGCAAAAAATACAGTACATTTTTTCATTTTTTTATTACAAATTCACACATAAAGTCGTGGGATTGTTTCTCTGTAATAGTAAGATCCTGGGTCAATTTGACCCGTGGTGTATTAAGTAACAAAACAATTCTCAGAAATGTTTAAAACCAAAATCTAATATTCTGTTTTAACCAGTGATGGATGTGAATTTCTCAATAATCGCAAAAATATCTCGAGTTCAATATAAACCGGTGTGAATATTTGTCCAAACACGTCAAAAAATACTGTATATTTTTTCATTTTTTCTATTACAAATTCACACGTAAAGTCGTGGGACTGTTTCTCTGGAATAGTAAGATCCTGGGTCAATTTGACCCGGGGTCATGTGTAATTTTACACATGTTTTAGGGTGTACTGTATTTTGCTAACTAAGAAGTATTACAACTTCCTTTTTCCAGCTCAGAAACAGCAATAAATTATTGGGTCATTTTGACCCAGGATTTGCTTCTTTACCAAAAAGGTTTTAATTTTGTTTCTAATTTTAAAAAAGGTATATTTATTAAACCGAGGAGGAATATTATACTGAAAAAAAAAAAAAAAAAACCCGAACCATATCAATCTTTATAACTTCCAAATGGGTCAGTTTGGTTCGCAACATAACAGAACGTTTTTATTAAGACTTGACCTCAAAATAGTGCAGGTATACAATATATTTGGAATCTACATGGGTAAAATCGACTCAAATATTTTCCCTTGAAAGAGAAAAATTGAATAGGAGTCAAAAAACAAAGGTTTTGAACTTACTGTCTTGCCGGGTGCCCCAGGAAGTCCTGGAGGTCCAGGTGGTCCCATCAAACCCTATCAAAATAAAAATTAAAAAAAAAAAAAAAAAAAATACCAAATAGAAAAAAAGTGTTTATCCTAACAAGTGTTTGTTTACCTTTGGTCCCATTGGTCCAATTTCCCCAGGAAGCCCAATTGGCCCCGGAGCTCCCTGAAAAATGAACACAATAAAATCCCATGCTCCCCGCCAAAACAACATATATCTCAATCTATTAAAACCTAAACTTACCGCAAGTCCTGGCAGGCCAGGTCCCTGTTTGAAAAAGAGTGACAAGTAGTCAAAAGCATTTCACGACAAGTGGCACCCCATTTTTATCAAATCCATTTTATCCTTGCACAACAAACTAGGAAATTCCCACCAGAAGTCAGCTGTAATTGAATAAATCAGCAATGCCTGTGCAGTGTCAGCATGAGAGATTCATAATTTTTCATGAAGAAAAAAAGCTTCAATCGACTGTACATTTGCAGTTTATTTGGCTTTGTAATTAATTATAAACAATATAATTAAGTCTATGAGCCTTGGTGCGGGAAGGACGGCCCACGGCACAAAATCTTGTTCGCCACTCATCACCCACTCCCACTTTCTTCTACCGTGACATTGAATAACTCTGGAAGTGATATCGGGCTGATGGCGGTTAAATGGAGGCGGCGCTCCCCCTGCTGGCTATGAACAGTGTTACAATCCAACCAGAAAAGACAAAAAAAACCAAAAATGCGTCTAGAGAAGTGTTTTTTTTTTAACTTTAAAAACACCATACTATGAAATTGGATTAACTCACGATTCAATTTTATTATCAGGCTAAATGCAGTCTTTAAGAGTAAAATACACTAAAACATATACTAAAATCTCATATATCCCTGGAGTACCTTTCTGTACCCCTAGAGGTCCTCGTTGCCCCATTTGCGAGCCACTGATCAAGCTCTGTGGTCATATATAAAATGTTAAAAGAGTTTCTGCAGGTAACGCCAAGTCAAATTTAATGCTTTTTAATGTTAGGACAGGAACCTTTTATTTTTTTCAAACTAAGAGCAAACTAATTGGAACATGAGTCAACTCTAATATGAGCATTTTGCCATTTTTCAAACGTTGCTATTACATTTTCAGCATATGTAAACTAGGAAACACAGTCTTTTAGTAATATATTAGCCTGAGTATTACTTTATATGAGAAACAACGACGTGTTGCTCATATTTCAAGCTACATTAATTGAAACCTATCGAGAAACTAACCCCTTAAAAATGTTGATTACTAATTTATTTGAAGATGAACTCATTAGCATTGCACATATTAGCAATGTGAATAATAATAATAATCTCTGGATACTTACAGGTCTACCCGGCTCACCGCTTAAACCAGGCCGACCCTGTCGGTGAAAAAAAACAAAACAAATAACGATAAGAATCAACAACAAATAAGATGCCGCGAAAACGAGGACAAAACAAGACCGCGGCGGTTTTAATGAGCGATTGGTAATGAGGCTCGTTCATAATACAACCCTGCCGAAAATGAAAAGCGGCAATTACCATTTTCAATTTCCTTCCGGTAATGAATGACTTAAGTACAATGCGGTACCCACTATTTCACTTGAACGCCTCTTTCTACTTCCACTCCATTACATTTCAGATGCTTTTTTTTTTTTTTTTTTAATGTTTCACAATGTACTCCAACTGATTCATGTGTCATCTATTCGGGTTACTTTGTAGATTGGTGTTATATATGGATATGAGCTGCTATAAATCCCATAACCCAGCAGCAAAAACTTTGCAACACCTTAACGAGCACTATTAAATGTAGTGCCTGTAAATCACACCCGTAGTTATAATCAAATACTCCCGACGGGGATCCTTCAGTTTCCAAGTTATAAATATTTTAAAGGCGCATATTTTAATGGTATTTTCACAGATCTGTATGGCAACACTTGCCTTTGGACCTGGATTTCCAACTGGACCTCGGTCACCCTTTGCGCCAATCAAACCCTGGAAACGGAGAAGAGAATGTGCGTGGGGGTCAAAGGTGAGGAAGGCACGTGAGGCTCGAATTCACATTGCAATAATCAAACATCTGATTCAACTTGACACGGTTCTTCCTGGTAATTAGGAAACAAACAAGAGATTTGAGATTCCAAAGAGGATTACTGGCTAAAATCTCTAAAGACGATGTGTGTGTGTGTGTGTGTGTGTGTGTGTGTGTGTGTGTGTGTGTGTGTAGTCTTGGTTTTTGCCACAAGGTGGGGGCCGAATCCCTGATTTGACTGACTTTGCGAGGACCTCTTGAGCTTGACTTTGTGGGGAACATTTTGGTGGACCCTGCAAGTTTTGAGGGACTAGACTTGCTTTTACAGCATAGCTTTGAATCGAGGTTTGGTTGAGCTTACAGCAGTGCTTCTCAATTATATTTTATATTTTACCCCTCCTAATAAAGAGAAAAATAAAACCTTTGCACCCCAACACCACTCCAATGACTATAAATAAGATTATTAGCTATTAAAAATAATGTATGAGTACGCCAAAACCTGTAGCATAATAAATCAACTTTCAACAACTGTTAATTTACAGGTTTACAGCTTAGTTTAAAGTAGAAAAAAAATAAGTAAATAACCTTACTAGATAGATAGATAGATAGATAGATAGATAGATAAAAAGTTAGCTAGCTAGCTAGCATAGACAGATAGATAGATAGATAGATAGATAGATAGATAGATAGATAGATAGATAGATAGATAGATAGATAGATAGATAGATAGATAGATAGATAGATAGATAGATAAAAAGTTAGCTAGCTAGCTAGCATAGACAGATAGATAGATAGATAGATAGATAGATAGATAGATAGATAGATAGATAGATAGATAGATAGATAGATAGATAGATAGATAGATAGATAGATAGATAGATAGATAGATAGATAGATAGATAGATAGATAGATAGATAGATAGATAGATAGAGTTTTATTGTCATATGCATAGAAATATCACACAATAGAATCCTTATTCTCTTCACTTCCCCGAGCAGACTACATATCATAATTGAGCAAATAATAAGGTAGGCAATAAAACAAATACAAACAAAAAAGATAAACAAATAAAAAATGAATTTATATCATAAATAATTGTATCAGTGCCTGAAAGGAGTTTTTTTTTTCACGCCCCCCCCCCCCCCCCCAAAGTGTGTCCCGCCCCACTATTTGAGAAGCACCGCTGTGAGATAATTTGTTGTAATGCTTAAGGTTAAAGACAAAAAATAAATGTGTTGTCATTGAGATGTCCCCACTACCTCTGAAAAACCAGTTATAAGTGTGTGTGTGAGCACAAATCAGTCAGCATGTGATCATGTGGCACTCAGATTACGAATTCAACCAACTACAGAAATTCCACTAGCAATAGAAATCCAAAATCCGTGTTTTCTTTCCCCCTTCTTGAATATGTCACAAATCCCAGTAAATACTGAACAAATAAATGCAGTTTACTAGGCTTCTATTAATCCGAAATGAGTAAATAAATGTTAAATATACTTAAAACCTCACAAAAATGGCTTCCACAAAAGCCACTGACCATCCCTATTGCAATGAATCATTTCAACTTTTCATTAGCGATTAAATCCAGTAGTTATGCCTTATAAAACAACATTTGTATTCATATATGACTGCTAGCTTTTTTTTATGTGCGCATTACAATCTTTTTACTGCCGAGGTCAACAACAAATACAACCGTCCATTAAAATGTTGCTCTGCGGTCTTACTAGTCATAAATGCAACTATTGTCCTCATAAATGCCCCCCCCCCCCCCCCCCCCAGAAGACTTTCTGGGGGGGGGGGGGGGGGGGGGGGGGGGCTAGAAAGGCTTCTAAAGGCTAGAAAATAAGAAGTAAACATTCCATTTTCTCACATCAATGCCGTTCTCTCCTGGCGCACCATCAGGACCCGGTTGTCCTGGCTCTCCCTTTTGTCCCTACAAATAAGAAATAAATTTAAGTAAATAAAGATATAACTTGACATATGTTGAAAATGTAAAATAATCACGCTTACTGGTGGACCGGGAGGACCAGGTGGACCTTTGTCTCCCTGCAAAACAAAGAACATTTGAGCCATTTATTTTCTAGCGCCATTTATCTCCGCGAGGGTTGAAGGCTTGCTGGTGCCTATCCCAGCTGGTTTCAGGCAGTCGGCCAATCGCAGGGCACACAACCATTCACACATCCAATCAAGGCTGGGACAATTTAGTACGTCCAATACACCTTCCATGCATGTTTTTGGAGTGGGGGAGGAAGCCGGAATGCCTGGATAGAACCCACACAGGCTTGGGGAGAACATGCAAACTCCACACAGGTGGGCGCCCTGAACTGTGAGGTGGACGTGCTAATATATATATATATATATATATATATATATATATATATATATATATATATATATATATATATATATATATATATATATATATATATATATATATATATATATTAGAAGATCTACTAAATGTTATAAAATTGCGTTATTTTTACAGCTACTGTTTGACAGCTGCAGAAGTTGTTGTAACCCCCCTCCCTCAGAAAACCCCCCAAATCTCAAATGTATCACAGTACTGTGACACAAACCAAAATTGGTTTCCTCATGTCTGCCAAGGGTCCCTTCTCAAAGACATCTCTCTGCTTGGGAACAGGGCTCCTTTGTGGAAACCGAATGTTTGCGTTTACAGAGCCCTCTACTGGTTAAACTTTAGAACTGCACCGGAGCGCCAGCTTGGTATTTCCCCGGCACAATGATGCTCTTTGTAGCGACCCAGGAGATACTCACATCAATGCCATCCGACCCAGGAGTGCCTGAAGGGCCTGGCGGGCCTGGCTGGCCCTGAGGTCCAGGTGGTCCTCTCTGAAAGTGGAGAAAAGTAGAAAACAGTCATTAGATATGTGGATTTGTATACAGTATTATAATTTTTTTATGAAATATCTTCATGAGACCCATTTGAGTCTACATTAAAGAATATTTATTTTTGGTCCAAATAGTTTGACTCATTCTAGCTAGGCTACTATGTCCTTGCGTCCTCTTTGGAGGTAGAGCTTTGCTGTCTTGCTGGGACAAATTGGACACAGTATTGGACAAAAATGAAAAGTTGAGTCTCAGGAGGAAATGCTTATATGAAATTTTCTAATGCAAGAAAAATATCATACTTTGTTTGTCCATCTTCAATTAAAAACGCTCAATGAGACATTAAAATAAAAAAGAATTGCAATAGTAATATAAATATTAAAAATAAAAAAACTACAATTAATATGGCACATTATAATTGATCAAATTATATAATGCATTCATTTTTTTGAAAACACAAAATTACTATTAATTAAATAAGATACCTTAATAATTATTATTAGAAGACATTGTTGTCCAATGATTTCTCATGTGTTTGGCCGGGATGCAATACATATTGACAAATTTCCCGTCAAGACCAAATGGACACGACAGTGGACACAAATAAAAAAAGTGGGGTCTCAGGAGGATATGTATAAACGCGTTTCAATAAATATTAATAATAATCAAGAGATAAAAAATGACTAATTGGACTATGGCAAAAGGAGTCACTCAGGTGGCCCCCCTGCACCCCCCCCCCCATTTTTGTCCTCATGTATGCGAGCATTCCAGGTGAGACTTTTCTATAATCCAAAATTCCGATGCTTCAGATATTCAAAAGGAAAAAAAAAATAATCAAAAAGTATATTCCTTCGGTGTAAAAGCATCCAAAAAAATGGCATGTTGGTGTCATTTCAAATAGGGACCTTTCACACTCGGGAGTGAAATTGACTTTTGTTTGTGAGTGTGTGTGTGTGTGTGTGTGTGTGTGTGTGTCTGCCCATAGATTTACATCCATTGCCATAAGCTTTTCCTTGAGAAAAAAAATAAAAAATCTTCTTTGTTTGAAAAAGAAACTTGGGGGAAAACGTCACCCATGAAACCGCAAAATCCATAATGCTCTTCGCTTCAAACCGCAGAATAGAAAAAAAAGATCAAATGAGATGGCAATAATAACCGCCCCCAAAAAGTAAAAGCCGCTTCACTCTGCGTCCACTGCAGGAAAACAAAAAATCCATTTCATGCTCATATTTTCAACTCCATAAAATTCCCACATGACATCATTTCAACTGTAAAAAGCTCAAAATCCAACCAAAGCCGCCCCCACCTGAGAATAAAGAACTTCTAGCAGGTGTCCACTTACCACTTGGGCCAGAACCAGGCACAGTGTCTGCAGTAAGACCCAGGACTTCAGCACGACCGAGAGAGAAGCCATGGTCCTTCTCTCCTCGGCTCACCAAATCCAATCTTCTTGCTCCCCTGTTCCGTTCCAGGCCAGCACTGAGCGACTGGGGTGAAAAAAAAAAAAAAATGCCTCGGAGTAGGTGTGGGGGTAGGGGTGCTGGTGGGTATGTGTGTTGGAAAAAATCCAACTTGGGAGGAGAGGGTACAAAGGGGTGCTTGAAGGAGGGGGTAAAAATGACGTTCTAAGAAGAAGCAAGCGCATATTTTGCATCTTATTGATTACTTCATGTTTATCGTTCACATTTTTCCCTCCGAGCAGCACAAGCTCCTCCCATATCCGTTAAACGGGTGAATTCACCTAATGACAATTTATCACATTCGTTTTTCTTTAAATAGAAAAACACCGACCTCTAGTGGTCATATTTCTAATTACAGTTCTTTTTTTCCCTTGGAAACAGAGCAAAGCAAATGGAAAGTCGAAATGACCTTATAGTGACCCCTAAAGTTGTCACACGAAATAACATGAAGTTCTTTTTGCAACCACTGGAGTGCAGCAAAGTCACACGATTCCAGTTGGACTTGAGGCGAGACAGAAATACTGCCCTCCTAAAACTCAAATGATTAAAAGCCATCAATCATTAAAGTGCTGAATTTCAAAAGTTTTAAAGGTGCTCTTTGTGTGGAGAAGGACGTGATGATGATCATATGCGTTTCCGCTGAGATTATGACGTCATTGTAATATAATGCTACCTTTTACTGTCATTTTTTTGCCATGTCATATGTTATATACATGCCAAAAAATTAAATAATAATACTGGTCAGCAATATCATGATAAAAGTAGGACATATACGTACATCTTGAAGAAATATCAGGTAAAAATGATTCTCAAGTGCAGCCGTAAGCAGTAACTAATGGCAAAGCCATAAAAACAAATCCGCGACCCCGCTGACCCCAAGTCAAGCCCCAAAAGCAAAGAGCCGTTTTACACTCAGTCAAGAGGCACATAATGACAGGCTGATGACATCCAGGCTGTGGATATTAGGCCGTCAAATATGAAATATTCATCAGGGGTATTGGCGCTTACCATTCTGGCATGAAAATCACTTTGTCCGTTGAGGGCTGTGGCTTATTTGACATGCAAAATCAATAGGGGACTGAGCGGATGAAAACACATGATTAGCTTGTCAGTCATGACGCTTGAAGGAGTCTAAGTACACTTCGAGTTGTTTTTATAATTAGTCCAGTTGATGCATGATCACATGTACATGCATTGTTTTATTTTTCCTTTGTATATGCCGTCATGCGGTTCGGTAACAAAGTGGTAAGCACGTCTGCCTCACAGTTTGGGGACCTGAGTTTAATCCCATCTGTCTCTGGGCTTTCTGTGTAGAGTTTGCATTTCAGGCTTGACATGTTAACCAGACTCCCTTTGTTTTACCTGGAAAACTAGACTTAAAAAAACGCACCTGAAAACTACAGTCATAAACCAAAGTCTAAAACTAGAATCAGAAAACTATCCAAGGAATATAGACTCGGGAAAACCAGCCTTGATAAAGATTCGGAGCCAGACTCAGAAAACTGGACTCCAAAACTGGACTCAGGCTCTGAAATAAGACTCAGAAAACTATGACTCATAAAACCGGACTTGAAAACTAAACTAGGAAGTTTGGCCCATTCAATTAATAATGGGAAACTGGACTCATTAAATTAGGCTCTGAAACTAGACTCAGAAACTATTCTTGGAATATAGACTCATAAAACCGAACTTGAAAACTAAACTAGGAAGTTTTGGCCCATGCAATTAATAATGGGGAAATGGACAAAAAAATAGACTTGGAAGCTAAACTCTAAAAGTACACTCAGAAAATTAGAGTTGAAAACTAGACTCAGAAGCCCAGACTAAGATAATAGATTAGGAAAACTGGACTCGGAAGCTAGATTTGGAAAGAAACTAGGAATATAGCTTGACATGAAAGCTTGTGAGTTTGACATTCCGACAACTCCTCAATAAGAAATTCCCTTGTAAAATCTCATTGACAATATGCCACGCCTAACCCTATTTGATCATGCAGTCAATACAGTTGCATTTTTATCACAATTTCCCAGCATTGCTCTATCCTCTGCTGATTTCATCTGGAGGGAAAAAAAACAAAAAACATTAGCTTCAATTTTGAGGTGGTCTGACTTAAGGCTATAGTTGTAAAATCCTTTACAAGCTCACGCTGGGAGCTTGTATCAAATTCAAGCGCCAAGCTAAAAACAAAACAATCTTATTCTCCATACCAAATGTCCAAGTATTGTTGATAGCTCTTTTAAAGACAGACGTCCCAGTATTGACTTGCAATTACAGGCGAAACCTCATTTCCACTTTGACAAAGTAGTCAATTTGTTGGATTAAAAAAAATAAATAAATAAAGTTGTGTGTTCCTTTCTGGCCGCCAAATTGTCTCGGCGAGTAGATTAGTCTAAAACGATTGGATCTCATGAACATTTAATGAGGTTGTTCAAATTGTGAAGTTGATTGTGCTGGTGAGAGAATGAGGAAGACCTCTGAGCTGAGGAAAGAATTGAAAGAAGACCCTAGGGAGCTGAAATTTCAGCCAGATGGTGACAACATGTCAAAATTAAACATGGCGCATCCACTTAGTTAGTTATCACAAATCCAGGAATGGGTCATACTTGGACTTGGAAGACTTGGAAGAATCTGACAAAAAAAAAGCCAAAAATGACACCAGGGAGCTGAAATTTCACCCAGATGTTGATAACATCATACCACATAAGCACTTTGTTATCACAGTACCAGGAGTGTGCCAACCCTCAGCTAAAAAAAAAAAAAACGAGAAAATGACGTGGAAGAAAACGACCCAAAATGGTCAAAATTACTGCACAAGGGATCAAAAATTTAGGGCAGGCATTTTATTAAATGTTTAATGCCTGTCCTAGCTTATACAAACCAACAAGAACACACTTTAATTTTTGACCTTTACTCGTAATGAACTAATCATTCTTGTACCGAACCCTGACTTGGCGTTAATGATTTTTATCAGGTTTCCCCGGGGCCAAGATTACGCATTTTGTGTCCAATTCTGTATCATTCTGACAGGCATATCCGGATATGACAGCAATATTTTCACCGTCATTATTTTGGGGGAATATGTTCTTGCTTATCTGTCGAAAACCATTCGGCAAATGCGAAATTAACTGCCCACGTAAATGATAGTAAAACATGGCAGTCCTGCCAAGGACACTCGGTTTCGCATCAGCCAGAACGGGAAAAAAAAACGCTTTAGTCATCGGAGTTGGCTGTCATTACTCTCGTGTGTTCAATACGCCGATTTGAAAGTTGAAATAATCAGCGTTAGTTTAGGAGAACTTTTGATAAATAACCTCCCGGAAGGAAAACATCAAGGTGAAATATGTAACGTCACACCCAACTTGTAAAACACGTAACACTTTTTTAATAATAATTATGTTTTTCAGATTTACAAAAGAATTTGCCGTTTTCACAAGTTTTTGGGATTCATGAACAAATGTTTGATTTTCAAGTGTTTTTCTGAAAATCCTCAAAATATTCACAGTTTACACTTCAGATCTACAAAAATATTTGTGATTTTCATGTGTTTCAGATCCTCAAATATATTTTTGATTTTCACAATTTTTCCGATCTTTGAATATATTTTCGATTTTCACAGGTTTTCAGACCCACAAATATATTATTTATAAGGTATAATTTTTTAATTAATTTTTTGGAACCACAAACATATTTGCGTGTTTTCATACTTTTCAAATTCACAAATACATCTACAATATGTACATGTCTCTTAACATTTTGTATGCCTGTAACACAGTGCAAATAAGGACATATTAAAATATTAATATCAAATATTAATATTTTCATGTATATATGTATTTATTTATATTTATATATAATTAATTAAATGATATTAAAATATCAACATAAAGCGTTCTGTTTTGGGGTTATAGTAGAGAAAATAAACCATAACATAATTATTAAATAACATTAGTCCGCAAAAAAATAATCAACATAAAGTGTCTGACCTGTTCTAAAAAGAAATAATTATGAATAAATATTTGTCCACAGAAAAATATTCAACTCAGAGTGTCCTCTTTTGGGATCATAGAAGAGCTGTGTTCACAAAATTAAATCATTAACTTGACAGGTAACGAGAGGTGGCACGTGTCAAGTTGGATCGAACCATTCTAGTATGGGGGAGAATCTGGCTGAACATAAAACTTGTTTTATGAACTTATATTTTCTGATTAATTAATTCAATAACTATTTTAAAAAGATTTTTGCATGTTTTATTGAAAATCTGGAGTACCCCCTGGAGTTCCTTCAAGTACCCCCAGGGTTACTGTTACCCCCATTTAAGAACCACTACTTTACAATTCCAACGTTATGGCTGCTGAGGATTGAAAAAATTATATTTTCTGAAAAAAAATCAGCTTATTTTTCCATGCTATTCAAATGTGTCGTTTACATGTCATTCTAACCGCTGACTTGGCCTCTTCTTCCTGGGCCGGTCACATTCGTGAATCCATAAAACACGTTAAAACCTCAAATATGTTTGTGGATCTGTGAAATCTCCGTTTTGTATGAATTTGTGTAAATAATTTTGACGCAAATTTGACGTGATTTGACCTATTTAGCCAACCAAGTCCACGCAATATCCTCAACGGCTCCATTCCTTCTCGTTCCCTTCTGGCGACTTTGGAGAGGATTTTCACTCAATCCCCCGTAGGCTGATGGGGCACGACAAGACTTTCACACCTCAGTGTTTTGGTATTGTTGCAAAACAGGCCTTGTCCAAGCCGGTTTTGTCCTTCTGGCTGAACTCTTTCGCTCGTCTTTGGGTGACTTATCTCTGACCGTTCCCCTTCTCCGACCGCTGTCCGGCTTCATCCATCTCTTTATCTTCCAATTTTCATTCCGTGTCATTCCGCCCTTTTTCTCCCCGATAACCCTCCGAGGTCTTACGCTCAGCATTTGTCAGTGACACTTTGGACACACCTTTTCCTCTCACGCCGCCGGTTTGATTGAAAACCCGGGTGCTGGTGATCCATACCTCTGACGGCGTTACACTTGATCGCCTAACAACACAGGTGGCTCGCCGCATGGCTGACTAAGTCGATGCGAACTTACCCCGAGGTCGTTGACGTCTTGCGTTCCGGCAGATTTCGTATATTGCTTTTCACGACCGTTTATGGACTATTTTTTTCCGTTTTGAAGCGTGACAGCGACGCGCTGTTGAATGAGTAATCCAAGATGTTCTCTTCCCTTTAAAACCGTATCCAATTTCCCTCTGATTTGGTTCCAATACCGACCTACAATATCAGTATCAAACGCGCAGTCGTCGCTTTGAAGTTCCCGCGATTAGTATTGTTCTTCGGTATTGGACGGTTTTCCATCTGAATCTGCTTTGTGTTGCTGCGCCGTCGGGATTTAAATAGGACCGCTGGTGGTTCTTCTAGCTTTCTTCTCAGAAACTGCTGCTTGAGTACTGAAGAAGCAGCTGCTCTTTGTCACTGTGGAATTAGGTCTCCTCTTGGTCCAGGCTTCCCACATTCAATAAAGAAACTCTCTCCCGAGGTCCGCTCTTCAAGTAGCATTCCATTCCAACAACATTTCCATCGCTCTCGGCCATGAATATCTTGTTTCAGTTTTACAGATTCCCATCCGTTGGTCTGCTGATACGACCCCTGACACTGCCCCTGTTAAATGTAACGATGCCAAAAGCTTGAATTTAGCACACTTCTTATACGACATATAGCATAGGCCAGTATTGCTGACCTTATATATATATAAATATATATATATATATATATATATATATATATATATATATATATATATATATATATATATATTTGTTTATATCTATATGTATATATGTGTGTATTTACAGGTATGTACATAAACAGTGGACCCCAACCGTACGAAAATAATCGGTTTCGGAGTTGGGATCGTAAGGCGAAATTGTCGTATGGTGGGCAATAGAAACCAATGGTAATTCACTAATCTGTGCAAAATCCCAGGTAAAAACATCAAAATTTTGTATACAAGTTAAAAATGAGTAACAAAATAATATAGTAAGTACTACATATGATAAACATGTATATATATTTGTATATATAGATATATATACTATTCATTTATATGCAGTAATTAAGTAAATTCATAAATAACACATATATAAAGGAAAAATTAAATTGTATTTACATTTGGAGTGATATGACTTCTTCCTTGAAATTTCTTGATTATCTCCAGCTTCGTTTCCATAGTTATCATCTTCTTACTTCTCGCGTTAACATCACTAGCAATCTCGGGACCCATGGCTAACCAATTAAAGCACTAAAACGCGCAATAAATATGAGGTATGCAGTCACGAAAGTGACGTATGAGCGCCATGCGACTCGCACGGTGAGTTAGAATTTTGTAGTTTTTGTTAATGCCATAAAGTGAGGAAAATGCTGTAACTAGGGGACGAAAAAACTTTGTAAGCTCGGTTTTATATATATATATATATATATATATATATATATATATATATATATATATATATATATATATAAAGCTACTGGCAAGCAGCAGTGATGAGCAGCTGCTTTCAATACAGCTCTAATCTATGAAATGTGTTGCGCTGACTAATCCCAGAGCACAACAAGCAAGGAAGCGAGGTGCCTCCTAATTATTAACATACAGGCCAGTGAGCACTCATTCACGGTAGTTTGAAATGACACATGAAGCATATTGAAGGCTTTTAGAGCCGCTTTGCATTTGGGGACCTCGGAAAGAATGAAAACAGACAATACCGAGAGGCCAAAGGTGAGTTCAACAGCACGAAACCCGACCCATTCATTTGTCTTCGCTGTTGTGGCCATTTTGTCGCAGCAAAGCGGAAACATTAATTGCGTCGTGAAAACATTAATTGCATCCCATCCAAACACAAAACATCTTTGGAAAGACCAGGATTAGCTTTTATTTACATCAAAGGCATTTTATTTCAAAGGGAAAGCTTCAAAAGGAGACCCTAGGGAGCTGAAATTTCACCCATATGGTGACATTGTTTCAAAGTTCAACATGGCATGAGCACATAGTTATCACAATAGCAGTACTGATATGATATGGAAGAAAATAGTCCCAAAAAATGGTCAAAATATGATCTGATATAAAATGATATACGACACTGAAGATCATCAAGAAATACGAAGTTAGCCTAGGCTAGGCTACCCTCATTAGGGAATATGGGCAATTTTTTTTTCTTTTGAACAGCAAACTTTGACCTCCTTAAACAGATGCAGACCGTATTTTTGTTGTCGTTTTTTGTGATCGACATTTTGAGTGCTTAAACTATCATATTTACTTTCACGTTCACATTTGGAATTTTAAAAGTGAAAAAAAGCGTATTAAGTCTGTGGTGAGGTTTTTTATTATATTTTACAGCTTTCAAACATAAAAGGTAATCAAAAACAAATAGTTTAAAAATGTAATGAACACAAGTACATTTAGTATAATGAATGAAAAGAAAATGCAAAATAAAAAACGAAAAACGAAAAAAACATATTGTAACTGTATTTTATTATCTACCTTATATTGTATTAAAATATACGATAAACAAAACGAGAAACTAAATGAAGATTGTAAAAACTGTGCAAAAATAACAAACCATGTAAAACGAGTTGAAAAACATGAAAAAAAACAATAAAAACACACATAATAACTAAATTTTAACATAATGAATCCAAACAAAAAAATATATATATTAATGAAAAAACAAAAATTTAAAAAGAATAAAACAAAAACAAATACATGAAAAGGACTTTTAAGAATAATAAATAAAAATAAACACATGAAAAGACAGCATAATAAACAAAAAGGTGTAAAAAAACAATAACAAGCAATATGTATAATAAACAAAACATTATAAAAATACATAATAAGCATAATAAAAGCAATCAGCAAAAACACATACGGTATAATTGAAAGAACCATGTTAAAAAGTACACACAAAAACATCTTTAAGTAAAAAAAAGAGAAATCAACTTCTACTTCATGGATTTCACATTTCAGGTATGTGTTTTATCGAACCCGGAAGGATAAATGATAACATTATTTATTTGTGTCCTCATTAGCAGACATTTCTTGTTGGTGTATATCTTTTGACTTATTTGATCTGCCCTACTAAGTCCTGGTGTGCTCAGTAAAGGACAAATTTCTCTTCTTCCATTGATGCCTCATGTGTTTGCATGGGATGCTATTCACCCTCATAAATGCTAACCGCAGCCGTTTACGTTCACCTCAATTTAAAATGTTTAGCATCCCTCTGCACACAATGTAATTATGCAGTCCTGTTTATCTTCTATATTATTCCATGCATGCTTAAAAAGCTCACACGAGCTTACCATTCAAACATAAAAGCATGAATGCACATAAATCACATCTGTGTGGGGTGTTCTTTTTATTTCAGTCACCTTGTGATGGTCTTTTTCAAGTTGCTAGGTTTTTCTGAATATATTTGGGGTCACATTTGAATTAGCGAGTCATTCGTGTCCGGTGTTGTGTACGTTTTGTCTCGGAAAGATAGCAAAGTTAATTGCGTTCCAAACACACGTGGCATCATTGGAAAGGTCAGGATGTCCTTTGTTGTGCACACTAGGATTTAGTAGGGTAGCTCCGATGAGTCGTGGTCTAAAAAGGATATTAAAGAGGATGTTTTGTTCAAGTACCGTTAGGGATGCACACTCATCGATTTTTAATCGCGATTATGATATTGGTTTAAGCTGAACCTCTGCAATATTAACATTAAAAAAGTCAAGCACTTTTTGGATTACAAGACAAATCAAGCACTTTGCCATCCTACCACTAGAGAGCGTTGTTTCCCAATTGTCCATTGAGACCTTCTTGGAAAATCTGAAAAATTTGAATAAAGTCGGTTTGACATGACCGAAAATAACATTTTGACTGTTAATTGATTAAAATGTGCTTAAACGTAAATAATGTGTTTGATTATAAGTCGTTTTTTTTCATTGGTTTGCACTTCAAGTTAGCTGTGTTTTGCCATGTTTTTTGAATTTGTTTAAATTATTTATCTTTATTTATTTTAGTTTATTTTTATCATTTATAAGTTGCAAGCCTTGTTTATATCCTGCTTTTTGTTTTTTAAAGGGCAATAAATAGACATGTTGAGGAATACAAAAAGCTGGTTACAAAAAGCTGGGTTTCAATGGCCGCCTCATTAAGCTTCCACACAACGATGGCGGTGAGGAATTTTCTTCGTTCTGGAAACTTCCATACGGTACCCTTGTCATCTTATGTGCAATTAACATTAGAGAGAGAAAAACATGAGTTTGTTTGTTCTTCTTTGGGAAAGCTAATGACAGGATGCAAAAATTACGATGTGTAGAAGGCACTTCTCTCAAGCTTCGGTGAATCTGGAAAAAAAAAATGTGTTGATATTTGACGTGGAAAATAAACACAGCTCCAAATGAACCCCTAAAATTCTGTTAAGGAGTAAAATTACCCTTACGACAACAATGCTAGCAAAGATAAAGAAACAGATGAAACGAGTGATTAGTTCCCAAATTTGCTCCAAAACTTCCATAGCGTCTTCTTTTGTATTTTATTTAAAATATTTACACATTACACATAATACAAGATCTTATTCAACTTATTTTTATATTTTTGATACCATATTTTGAAAACTTTTTGAGCATAGCTGTTGATTCACATCTTTTCAGTTCCATTTCCCAGTTATTCCATAAATGGCCACCTTGCACAGGTACACTCATTCGCTTTACCAGTGGATTGCCCCCTAGTGGCTAGTAAAACAACTGCAGATGAATAGCACTAGACCAAAAGACACAGGGCTCAAATCATGAAGAAAATTCACGGTTATTAATACAGTATATTAAAACAAAACCTTCTGCAGACCCCCCCCCCCCCCCCCCCCCATTGTTTAAAACGGTGTCCTTTTCACACTAACAAAAGAAAAAACAATAGCTATAAATTAACTTTCACTGACTGTTTCCTTTTTTTTTGACAGTGTTTATATAGGTTACAGGTTAGTCTAAGCCTGAAAAAATTGCATAAAATAATAACTACAATTCTCATGGCAAAAAAAGGTCTTTTCTCCTTCTGTTTGAGGACCACGATAGCTTCTAAGGAAACACATGACTGGGCGGCTATAAATAAGCGTTTTCAAGCTTTTGATACAGCCTTATTTAAAAAAAAATAAAAAAACAACAAAAAAAACAGGGTGCAAGCCAGGGGGAGGGGTCAAAAAGTCGAGAAAGTTCCGACTGCAACTCTGCTGGGCAGGAGCGTGTGTTCCTTTTCTAACTTCTGCAAGCCAGAGTAGTGCAAGAGGGTGAAAGTACCAGGGGACGGGTCATCGAGTGTGTGTGTTTGTGTGGAGTGGGAAAAAGAAACAATCCTCTCAAGCTTTACAGCCAGGATCCCAAGAAGAACTCTTAACTTGGTCTCTGCTCTTTTCTCCAACACATGGACAGAAGCAACTCAAATTCTATTCTGGATGGACGAAATCATTTCCATCAAGGGATAAAAACGGATGCGTGTTTTTGTCTTCTTTGAGGTCCCCACAAGGAACCGCACCAGAAGAGTAAAACATCTGGATGGAAGAGCAACCAGAAGAGCAGTGGATTAAAAAAGCCGAGACCATTTCCCGGAGATGGGACGCATGCTGAGCCTGACGTTAGCCTACGTGGCCCACTTGGCGGCTTGCGCGTTGGGCGCGGAGCGGCAGCAGCACCACGTGCAGCACGGGCCTTGCAGGTACACTTTCATCCTCCCCGAGGTGCAACATTGCCAGTCCCAGAAGAACTTTGAGGTCTCCAACACACTTCAGAGGGACTCACCGGATCAGCTCAAATCCGCCACTCTCGGCAGGACCCGGAAAGACAAGTCCTCTTGGCAGGAAATTAGGCTGGAGAATCTGGAAAGTGCAACTGAGAATAATACTCTGTGGTTGTACAAGGTACAGACGCCAAGAAATTAATATTTATTGCATGTTTAGCTTTCAAAAAGTGCTTCAAACAACAGGATTTTCATCATTTTTTGGGATTTTTTTCATCCATGCATAGTTCTAGCATTATTTTAGCCAAAAGATGGCAAACCGTGCGATAACTAAGGGAACACGACAATGTGAACATGTCAAAGCGTGTTGTCGCCATCTGGTTGAAATTTCAGCTCCCTAGTGGTTTTTCTTTTCACTTATTTCACATTAATTTTGGTGTAAAAATCAAAGAATTGGACAAAACACTGCCCAGGTGTCGTATTTTTTATTACGGACAGCAGGAGGTGCTGCATTTACCATTGTCCATAGTTAGAACAAACATGGCCGCCTCCAGAGACGTGCCACCCTCATATAATATAATTTAATGATATCTAGACCAATATTTAAAACATCCTGTTGGTTATTAAGAACACATTCAGTTGCAAGTTTTTGAACTGCACAATCATTGAAAAAGTCCCAAATTGGTAACATATATGCACGCGAGTTAAATGCTCAAATCGGAGCATTCTCTAAATTCAGATGCATTTTTTTTTTTCCCGCTACAATTTTCGCAAGTGACATGTTTAATCCTTGGCAGTGATCTGTACTTTCGCAGAGCTTTCGCATTTTCTGTTTTAGCTATGAAGCCAAAACAAGATGTAGAAAGCATCACAGTAAATCCAAAGATGACAGCATCTGTTGACAAGTGTTGATTAGTGATAAATGGTGGGCTTAACTGAGATTTCTTGCCGCATGTACAGTATTTCTGGCACAACGTCGATATCTGGATCTGTATTTTGTCCATACCACATGGGTGCCAGAACTCAAGCTTTCTAAAATGGGATTTTGCCAAACATGGATCATGGTGAACTCATTCACTACCATTGACGGCTATAGACGTCAAAAATCCATTTTAGCGGGGCTGCTCGGTTCTCCTGGAGATGTGTTTAAAAATGGGGATACGGGTAACCCTGGGGGTACTTGAGGGTACTCCAAGAGGTACTCCAGGTTTGAAATGAAACAATTAATCATAAGAAAATCCTTTAAAAAAATTGATGTAAGTAAATGTTTCAGGAAGGATAAAATAATATTCAATTTCATTTTTTTAAAAAGACAGATTGTTCAACCCAACTTTCCACCTCCTACTCGTTACCTGTCAATTTGATGATTTAATTTTATGAACAGATCTTTACTATGATCCCAAAAGAGGACACTTTATGTTTAATGTTTTTCTGTGGAAAAATATGTATTTAAAATTATTTCTTTTCAAGAAAAGGTCTGACACTTTATGTTGATTATTTTTTGAACACATTTCTACCATGAGTCCAAAAGTTGAATATTTTTCCGTGGACAAATATTATATTAAATTTAGTTATTTTTGAGAACATGTCTGAAAATTTATGTTGATTTATTATATAGACAAATATTTCTTAGAAACTAAGTTAATGATTTATTATTCTGAACATAAATCCCAAAAGGACACAATATATTTTTCTGTGGAGAAATATTTATTTATAATTATTTTTTTTTGACTAAAGGCTTGACACTTGACTGTTGATGATTTTTTGTGAACAAATAGTCACCTAGTTGACCTTTTATTTTAATTTTATTTATCACTAATATGATCCCCAAAAAGGACTCTTTATATATTTTTCTGTGGATAAATATTTATTTTAAATTATTTGTTTTTGAGAACAGGCCTGACACTTAACTGTTGATTTTTTTTTGTGGACAAATACTGCATGTATTCACTAATAATGAGGTTGATCATTTATTTTAATTTTATTTATCGCTAATATGATCCCCAAAAAGACACTCTATGTTTAATATTTTCCTTCGAAAAATATTTATTTATTTTTGAGAACAGGTCTGACACTTTATGTTGATTATTTTTTATGGCCAAATATGAAAAAAGTATTCATTTGAATCATTATTATTCTTTTTTTTTATAACAGATCTCTTCCATCGAAAAGAGGACACTTTATGTTGATTTTTCTTTTTTTTTATGGACCAATACCACTGAAGTTTGAAATCCACGGGACGCATCGGCCTATTGTGTCGTATCCACACCGATCTTCTCCGGCCGTCTCTCTATTCTTATCTGTGGTCCTCTCAATATTTATAGTATGGATTCATTCAGCCCTCGGCCGGTCTTCATTTTGATCCAAAGCAAACACAATCATGCTCTGGGATTTTAAAATAGAATATTATGAATACTAAAGCTAAACATTCTCACCACAAACAACTTCCACGATATATGCTCCTCATCTCACACCTTGACTTGTCAACCATCAGATCTCCTCTCACAATCTTTGCAATTTTTTTGGGCATGCAGAATCCGCAAATCCATATATGAAAACACACACGCGGCAAAACACACACACGGGCTTCCCAGAATTCCCCCGCGCGCGCTGCCTGAAGCTGGAGTCTGTGAACCGAGGACCTCGCTTCCACGGCGAGCGTCCCCCTTGAGATCTCGCAGCCTGCTTGAGTCTGAGAGATCCAAAAAAAGGCACGGATGGAAAGAAAGCCGTTGTTCTTTTGAGAAAATGGCTATAAGGTAGAATACAAAAGTACCACCCGGCGCAACTCCGTCTTCCATTGCGTGTGCTTCTCAACCTTTTGGCGGTGATGTACACCCTTTGAAATGTTTTATAAGCCGAGTACCACCTACCGGCACAAAACATTAAGGGATTAAAAAAAAAAAAAAAAAAAAAAACCCAGTGCCATTAGTGCTTGATTCATTAAACATTAGGACTGCTTTTCTAGTTTTACTTCTAAGCATAATTTAGTTATGATTAAATAACAGTATCTGTTTTATTTCTGGCTCATCCGCCAGAAAATTGCATTAAATTGCATTAAATTGCATTAAATTGCTATATATATATATATATATATATATATATATATATATATATATATATATATATATATATATATATATATATATATATATATATATATATATCAGGATAATTTTCATCTGGTAAAAAAAATAAACAAATACATGGACATTTAAAAAAAATGTAGTACATATGTACATATATACATTTTTTTTATGGATTTTTACATAGAAAAACATCATATTCATGTATATTTTATATTTTTGCTGACTTCCTAAATCCTACATGGAAACAATATAATTCAGAGGTTAACAGATGCTGAAAAAACATAAATACATACACACACACACACACACACACATATATATATATATATATATATATATATATATATATATATATATATATATATATATATATATATATACACACACAGTATATCACATAAGAAAAATATATTTTTGGTTTTGTGGGGGATTCTAAATCATTGCTTCATTTTCCAGTTAATTTGCCCTTACTTTGAAAAAGGTAGTGTACTGTTTCTGACACCAGCATTTAACATACAACGTTTTAAGTTGCATCAAAAGTAGAATTGAAAAGCATTAAATTATTAAAATCTCACCCATCTCCTCAAGTGCTTTTAAGTACCTCAAGTGGCACTCGTACCCCTAATTTTCAAATGGCTGTATTTTTGAAAAACAACAAATAGTCTTTAAATTATACGCATTCAGCCACTCAACAGGCAAAACCCAATCTACAATTTCATAAGCCAAAAATCACCTCGCACGTGTTCCCCATCCGAAGCACAAAGTGAACGAGTGCACGGGCGCCGACATCAATCCTCCAAATTCCTCCCTTGCGTTTTCTAAAAAGAAACATGTTTGTTTTCATTTGTCCGAGGCCCCAACTCGACCTCCCGCGCGGTCCCCTTTTTCCTCGCCGCGCCCGCTGCCTTGGGGGACTTTCGGCAGAGGAGATGTGAGCCCGCTTTTGTTTTTCTATTAATAGCCTGAGCGGCTTATGCAAATGCGGAAATATTCTACACAGATGCAGGGGGGCGCGTGACACCCCACGCTGGTGAAATTCCGTCTGCCCCAATTCGCCATCGTATTCCTCGTATACTCCATCCAAAAATGTTTTAACGTCCATGAAGACGCGCGAAACAGTGGCGACTTTGATTGGGACATCAATTATGACCCAAACATCCCAGATAAGCACCCCGGTGTTTCTCCGCCGCTGTCATTACGTGAACAAATGAGGGTAATGGTTCGGCGAGTAATACACACATTCATCTGCTTTCCCTTCATCTATGCCTTTTAGATACATTAGAGGAGAATTACGCTTCGTCCCGAATGTGATTTTCTGGCTGCAGTGTGTTGAAAAGCAGCAATTAGTGGAGGGGGGGGGGGGGAACTTTGAATGGAGCTCCATTACCGGTGGGTAGTTTCCACGTGTGAGCCGAAAATCTGAAGTTCCTCCAAAAGAGAGATGAATTCTTAGAAAATATTGATTTGCCTTCACTTATTCCTCTATTTTCCGCATATAAGCCGCCGCATCAGTATATAAGCCGCAGCAGAAAAAATGAGCAAAAAAAGAAATAAATAAACTGTCACGAATAAGTCGCACCGGACTATAAAGCACAGGTCATAAGGTCATAATCAGATATTTATGCAAAAACATGGTAAATGGAAGGTGGGGGTTTTTTCAATTTATTTATAGCTTCATTTAACTTTTTTTTAATTGGTTAGCACCAACATTTTCATAAAAATGGATGGATATTTTCAACAATAAAAAAAAACAAAAACAACACATTACACATGATTCATATATACAACCATAAATATATACAATTCACAAATACATATATATCATATCATATATATATCATATATTAAATTTAGACACCAAATATTGAGCACCAACATTTTCATAAAAATGGATGGATATTTTCAACAATAAAACAAAACATAAACAACACATTACACATGATTCATATATACAACCATAAATATATACAATTCACAAATACATATATATCATATCATATATCTATCATGTATAAAATTTAGACACCAACAATTTAGCACCAACATTTTCATAAAAATGGATGGATATTTTCAACAATAAAACAAAACATAAACAACACATTACACATGATTCATATATACAACCATAAATATATACAATTCACAATCATATATAAAATTTAGACAACAACAATTTAGCACCAACATTTTCATAAAAATGGATGGATATTTTCAACAATAAAACAAAACATAAACAACACATTACACATGATTCATATATACAACCATAAATATATACAATTCACAATCATATATTAAATTTAGACACCAACAATTTAGCACCAACATTTTCATAAAAATGGATATTTTCAACAATAAAACAAAACATAAACAACACATTACACATGATTCATATATACAACCATAAATATATACAATTCACAATCATATATTAAATTTAGACACCAACAATTTAGCACCAACATTTTCATAAAAATGGATGGATATTTTCAACAATAAAACAAGATGTACAAGATCTTAATTAATTTAAACTTCATTTTTAGATTTTTTATATATTTTTATACATATTTTTTATATTTTTGTTACTATATTTTAAAACTCATTGTGGGCCCAGCCATTGATTCATATATTTTCAATTCTATTACACATTTGTTCCCTAAATTGACACTTTACCAGCGGGTTGCCCCCTGGTGGTTAGAAAAAAAAACAGATAAATCGCAGTGGGATATAAGGTGCAAGGCGCAGTTAAATGAAAATAAAACAGTTGAATTTGACTCTGAATACAAAAATGTCATGTTTCTCAACAAAAGCATGAAAATTGTATTTTTTTAAATCAAATTCGGATTAATCATCAAACACGATCTATCATAAAAATAATCTTTATTTGCTGCCCTATCGCATTTGCGTGTAAGTGTTTTCGATTTTGATTGTTTGTATCATTCCTGCGTTTGCAGCATTTTGCTGTTTTTAGCTTCCCCTGACAGCCACCATAAATACTTCATAGAATATTGAGCCATTTTTGGTAGTGCATTATCATAATACCGTTTCCACACAATACAAAAGTTGCATCGGGATTTAATATAAAAAAAAGACTTTCTCTTCTGAGACTTATTTTTTCTCATTGCACTGCTGTTCAGAACATGAAATCTGATGATTACTCCCAAGAAAATATTACATACATGTTTTCTTGTCCAATATTTGTCATTAGTTCATCGTATAAGGAAGTGGTTCCCTAATGGAGTTATTAGGTTCTGCAGGTATTAGCCTATGTAATACTTTTTTTTTTGGTGCAAGGAATAATTCATTTTTCATTTCAACTTGAGAAAAAAATAATTGTAAGAAGAAGCCATGTCCAATGTCATGGAAGAAAGCAATTTCTTTCCTCAGTTGGAAAACTTCATCCAAGAGAATGTTCGCACCGGCCTGGAGGAAATGAAGAGAACGTCCATGCAAACTCAGACGGCCGCCATATTGGAGATGGGGACCAACTTCCTTAGTCAGTCAGCGGAGCAAACCCGCAAATTGACGGATGTTGAAACTCAGGTAAGTCGACTAACATTCATCACCAGTCCAGTATAAAAATGTCTCTTTTGACGTGTATAGCCGTCAATGGCAGTGAATGAACCAAGGCTGCAAAAATCAGTTTTTTTTTTTTTTTTAATAGTTTTCATTTGAAATAACCATTTTAAATGATGGCGTACATTTTACACATCAGAATATACGGCATACTGTCTTTTTCTACACACTTGGAGGTATTAAACCAGACGAGTCGCCTGGAAATCCAGCTCCTGGAGTACTCGCTTTTTACCAACCGTCTGGAGAAGCACATACTCCTGCAGACTCAAGAGATCTCACGTCTCGGTGACAAAAACAGGTGAACACACTTAAGCATCTTTATAATATATTTTCATTACATTTGGTGGGACTTGAAAATACATTTGAATGTCTCGCAAATACATTCAAACATTCTTACAAGCTAAATGCTAAAAACATAGCATTTTTTCACATACTTGCAAATATGTTTGAACATACTTTTAAGCTAAATGCTAAAACATGTTTTCGTAATGCGTATGGGCATCACAGCACATGTAGCATTATGTTAGCAAATGATGTGTTTTTAGCACTTAGCTTAGCGATATTCGTATGTACCTTCAAATAACGAATACATTCAAACCTACTTGTAAAAAACCTTTGAATGCCTTTAACCCTAGTGGCAGTATGTTACAAATTATAAACATTTCTTTGATTTTTTTTTAAAGATATTAAAGTATCAATGGGGGAAAAACACGAGGGAGCTGAAATTTCCAGCAGCATAATTTCTAAATGCAACCATTCTGACATTTCTATGAGATTGCAGCTGGGCATGCGAGATTTTGTGTACACAAATAATCAGCGTCCAAATTTTGTACCATATAAAACCATTATAATCACAATTTTTGAGATGCGTTTTAATAGGATTTATGACATTATTTTCCTGCGATTTTTGCAACGCTCCGTTGAAACTATGTCAGCAAACAGAAAATTCTTTGTTGACGTGTTTCACCTCAAGACAGTAGGTGGCGGTAGAGACCAGTTAATTCCTATGTCTTAAAGTGTCACAGTCACTTCACAGGCTACAAATATAGACCGTATGATTTTTCAATTTTTTGCGGGTGTTTATACATTTAACCTAGATATGAATAGATAGAACTGGAGCACAATCACACCCAATTTTCATATGCAGGTTTTCATAAACTGGGTGGTAACTGTAAAAAGTGGCAAATTCTCTCAGCGCAAATCCAATGTGAGCAAACATGGCATTCACAGTATAATAAGCATTGTGACAGCATGTGGAAGTGCAAAATGGCAGCGCTCGCTAGGAGGGGTTTCCTATTCTTTTTACTAGAAAGACAGGAACACGAGGTCAGATTTTGGTCAGCGCGGGTTATAGGCGGGTCAACAGTCAGCATGAAAAGACGCGGGTTCTTTTGTCCTAGTGTGAGGGTTGTTTTTCATTCCTTTTCATTATTTTCACCAAACGCCAGATTTCAAGAATTGTCACAGTTCTTTGCTCAGAAACTGCATGTTTTAGTACAGTGGCACTCAAAGTTTTTTCAGTTATGTACCCCCTGTGAAATATATTTTCAGTTAAGTCATAAATAAATCAATAAAAAACGTAAAATATGCCATCAGTCTAAACTTTAGACCCTTTCAAACTTCATTTGTTCACATAAAATAATCAACCTAATGTGTCCTTTTTTGAATCATTAAAAAAAAATCTGTGATCAAAAAGAAATAACAATTATTATGCATATTTTTCCACAAAAAATAATCATTATAAAGTGTAAAACCTCTCCTAAAAAAATAACTAGGAATAAATATTTGTCCACCGAAAAATATTAATTTCAAAGCGTGATCTTTTCAGATTACAGTAGAGATCTGTTCACGAAAATAAATCTTTCATTTATTAATACATTTTTTGTCCACAAAAAACAATCAACTCCAACAGTTGTCAGGCCTCTTCTCAAAAAGAAATTACTATAAATAAATAAATGTTCACAGAAAAAATATTCAACATAAAGCATCCTGTTTGGGATAACAGTAGAGATCTCTTCGCAAGAATAAATCATTAACTTAATTAATAAAAAGTATTTGTCTCCCAAAAATTATTCAACATAAAGTTTCAGACCTCTTCTTGATAATAATTATAAACTAGTATTTGTCTACAAAAAAATATACAACTTTTGGGATCATAGTATTGTGTTCACAGAATTAAATCATTAACTTGACAGGTAACGAGTGGTGACAAGTTGGGTGGAACCATTCTAGTATGGGGGAGAAGCTAGCTGAGCATAAAATTTGTTTTTACGAACACACATTTTGCTGAAACGATGTTTGTTGCTTTATTTAAAATCTAGAGAACCCCTTAAGTTCCTCCAAGTACCCCAGGGGTACTAACACCACTGTAGTATTTTATATGTGAATTTCTTAAATTTTCATGGTCGGTATGTAAAATGCCATCCAATTCTGGGCTGACCCATTTTTTTTCTAAATTGACAAATATTTCCCCATTTCATTAAAATATTCCAAAAACAACATTCATGACCAATAAAGCTTAAAAAAAATGATTTTCAACCCCATCCCCAGTTTTCTGGAGCAGAGACTGTTGTCGCTGGAGGCTCGTTACGGAACGGAGCTTCGGGGCCTGCAAAGAGAAAAGCGGCGTTTGCGGGAAGTGATGCAAAAGCAGAGCGGGCTGGTCGGCCAGCTCCGGGGCCAACTGGCCGGCGCAACTTTCAACAACACCTTGCTGCAAAGACAGCAAGCGCGGCTAGCTGACACCCTTGAGCAGCTCCTGCCGTTGGTCCACCGCTGTCACGGTAAGACCTGACGCAAGACCCAAACAAACCCATACATATTTTCCAACACGCCGCCGACGTCTATTCCTCGCTTGGAAAAAGGCCGTTTCGCTCCCGGTGCGAATTCTGAAGGCCTCGATTAGTAATGCACTTACCTTGTGCGGTGTTTTTGATAAGACGGTAGGGAGATGAAATTTCACCCAGCTGGGGACAAAATGTCAAATTCAACATGGCACAAGCACTTAGTTATCACGTTAGCAGGATTCTAGGATGATATGGAAGAAAAGGACCCGGAAGTTGTCAAAATTTTGCACAAGGGTTAAATATTATGATCAGAGGCATTTAAAAAAAAAAATCAAAACATTTGTGGGCAAACTGTTATACATGCTTAAAACTCATGCAAATGATTTTTACTATGTTGTGTTTGTTGCTCCAATTGTTATTATTATAATATAAATATATTTATGTTGAGCTTCCTGTTCCAATTAATTAAACCGTAATTCGAAAATTAAATGTTATTGCCATCTAGTGGCAGAACATTAATCTCAGTTTCATAAATATGTTATATTCCTTTCAATTTGTACAGTAAATTCTATATCCTTTTGAATAACGTAAAAAAAAATTGAAAATTGAGAAAAACTGAAAGTTTAACGTGGCACTACCAGGAGTGTATCAACCATCGAATAAAATGTCAGAACGAAAATGACTCAAAATTAATCGAATATTGCACAGGGTTTAAACCATCTGTTAAATGTTTTACTATCACATGTATGAAAAACATTTTACACTAATTTGCGTTTTAACTTTACCTGTATACCAATACCATTAGTATCTTTCATCAAATTTGATCCAGCCCATCAAGGAAATCATGATTTTTTTTTTCCCATATAGGTGTTTACTTACTGTAGATCGATTGAATAAATCTCTACCCCCACTCCCCAGAAATCTCCCACGTGCCTATCCAGAAGCCACCGAGTTTCAGAGACTGTGCAGAGATTCTAAATTCTGGCCAAACAGCGAGCGGGATCTACAACATCCGCCTGAAAAACTCCACCCACTCCGTCAAGGTAATGCAACCGTAAAGGTCATTGATCTTCCCTAGTAAATATCACCTAAATGACTGTGACAGCATGTCTTTTTTTTAAAGATGTATCTCGTATGTGTTGGTGTAAATGTCATGCTGTTTTGGTTTCTTATTATCCCCCAAAGGTCATATGTTCTCCGATGTGATGCCAGAATAACTTGGGAGCTCGCTGTCGACGTTAGGCCTTGTTAATTCAACCCGCTGGTGGCTGGTGTCCTCACTGTCTGCTTTCACATTTTTTATTCATCGCTTTGACTTAAGTTTGCTTGCTGGCACCTCGTGGGCAGCTTCTGCGCCCATTTTTCCTCAACTCCTGTGGGCGAAACAGCCAGGTGTTAGCTTGTCGTGCCATGTGTTTCCTGTCAACGGGGGCCAATCTCGGTTCCCGCTCGTGCGAGTTATTAGAACCCAATTCACTGCTGCTTTCATTCTATGCCACGAATGAGGCCGGCAAGCTGGGTGGCGGCAATAAAGTGGGGCAGATGTAGTTTTGTTCTATTTTTCAGACGCTTTGAGTTCTCGCTTGGACATGAACCGAAAGTCATAAATGTGTCTCATTAGCAGTGGCTTCAGCGAAGACCCGCATTTGAAAAGCTAAAGTGAAATTTAGTTGTAGTGTAAGTGTAGTGATAGATAGATAGATAGATAGATAGATAGATAGATAGATAAATAGATAGATAGATAGATAGATAGATAGATAGATAGATAGATAGATAGATAGATAGATAGATAGATAGAACCCTTACTAGATCAATTTATAACTAGATAGATAAATAACTAAACGAACAAATAGCTAGATAGCTCGATAATTGGCTAGAATAGATAACTAGATCGCTAGTTAAATAGAATACCCGATAGATCACGAGTTAGTTAGATCGATTGTTAGCTAGCTAGCTGAAAAGATAACTCGATTACTAGATAGCTCGTTAGCTAGCTAGTTAGATCGTTAGCTATATAGCTACATAGCTCGCCAGATAGATAGATAGATAGATAGATAGATAGATAGATAGATAGATAGATAGATAGATAGATAGATAGATTGCTAATTAAATCCAATACTAGCTAGATCAATAGCTAGTTAGCGTGAATGCTAGCTTGCTGAAACGATAACGCCATTGTTAGCTATCTTGCTAGCTAGCTAGTTAGACCATTGGCTGTATAGCTACATAAATCACCAGATAGATAGATTCCTAGATAATTTGTGAGTTAGTTGTTAGATAGATAGATAGATAGATAGATAGATAGATAGATAGATAGATAGATAGATAGATAGATAGATAGATAGATAGATAGATAGATAGATAGATAGATAGATAGATAGATAGATAGATAGATAGATAGATAGATAGATAGATAGATAGATGGATATAATGCTATTATTCAATGTTTGACACTTTTAACTTTAAATCTACACATTTCCAACCCGCAAAGCTTGCACGTTGCTGCATTTTACTCCTAAAATCACAAATGACCTTCCTTAAGGTTTTCTGTGACATGGAGACCCGAGGCGGAGGGTGGACCGTGTTCCAGCATCGCAGAAACGGCTCGGTGGATTTCCATCGTGGATGGGAGGACTACAAATCGGTAAGTCCATTGGAGGGTCAGGGCTTATCATTAAGCAATGAGTTGTATGTGTTTTGGCATGTCCAGGCGTGGGCTCGCCACCAAACTGTGATCCCAGGTGACCTGCGGCTGTTATGTTTGGCAGCCCTGGTGTTTTCTACCACCTCCCTTGTTATTGCACCTGCTCCTGCTCACTCTCCCTGTCACACTCCCACGCAGCCAAACATACACGTCCATACAAGACATATACACACACCCATGTGTGTTTTTCAACGACCCGTAAGGAAAGATCGCTTTTATTTTAAGATCTAAAAATTTTGTCGATACACTCCATGTCTCAATAAGGAAAAAATATTAGAGAAATAGTAAATACGAAAACATACGAATTGCAGCGGCAGGGAAATTCTTCAGAGATTGAAGGAGATTAAAAAAGCGAAATAAATCAAAAAACAACGTGAAGATCTTTAAGAACAATATTTTTACAAGTTGATGGTAAATATTTATCTCCAGTTGAAGCATGGGAGCACCCAGCCTCTGCCGGTGGCAGATAACATATATTATTTGATGCGGGTCTCCGCTTCTAATCCCACTGACTGCAATCAATATCACTAAACTGTTGTGCACAGGCCTGCAGGTCACATGATAAATGAAACTGGGCTCTTACCTAATCCACTATATACTTGCTCTTGCTTCAGAGCAATCTCTTGTGAGACAGAGACGAAGTGACTCAAACGTTTAGTTTTTTTTTGTATTTTGTTAAGAATGTTTATTTTCTTTGGCTCTATGTAAAATCACGGTCTCATTGATTTTTGTCAGTCTACAATTGTAATCAATTTTCTAGCTTTGTTTTCACATTTTACTTAAGTAAAAAAGGGCCTTAAGTATGTTAAATGAAAAAGAAAAGATTTATATATATATATATATATATATATATATATATATATATATATATATATATATATATATATATATATATATATATATATATATATGTATAAACATTTTTTTTTTGATCATATGTTTTACATATTATATATATTTCATTTATTTTATATTGCTAAATGCCCTTCAATTTTTATTAATTAAAAAAAAAAGAATAAAAACTGCTCTGGATTTTCATTTTCCAATGGAGGTCAAAAGCAGCATAATGGATAAAATAAAGAAGTAAAATAAAGTAAAGACATACACGTTTTATACATATATATACTGTGTATATATATATATATATATATATATATATATATATATATATATATATATATATATATATATATATATATATATATATATATATATGTAACTAATCTACTTGCAACTCTTTAATCATGATTAAACACATACCAACTTTATACAAATTTTATATATTTTATTTATTTTATATTTTTATATTACTTGAGTAAAATCTTGCAATTAACCTCAAATTTTCAAATAAGAAAACATACTCTGTTTCCATTTACAGATGTTTAGCTAGTACGCTTATTTTAACCTTAGTTTTACAACACGCGGATTATATATTCTGACCCGTCACGCAACTTTTGAAAGTAAAACTACATAAATTTCTCTGTCTCTGCCGGTGACTTACTTTTTCAGCTTGTCTTAACGACGTAAATTGATATATCATAAAGAAACAAGTTGATTCTTCATCTCTATTAATTGCGCCCGATGTCTAACCAACGGGAGCACAATGAAAGCGACAGAGGATGAATAGATGTATTTTTCATTACCGCTGATTACTCTGGCGGTTTATATAAGTGTTTCATAGTTCAAGAGTATTCATGCATCATGCAACAGTTCCTTCCTCATCACCATCATTATTATCTTCATTTTTTTGCCATTAAAAGTGAGTCAGACGTCCTTGTCTGTATCGACACTGATTGTACCCATGAAGCAATTATATAAGTGTTGAGATCCAGGACAGTGCACTCAAAGCACATTAAAGCAAATTTAAGCCTCCAACTGACTCATCGCTAGGGCCACTTCCAGAACCGAGTATTTAGCTTCGCAAAGTCTCCTGCCATCTGAATGATTCATGTAACTCTTAAATTTAGTTGCATTATCGTATTAACTGCAAACGCGCTTGGCGGATCCTCGGCAAAAACTGTACGCTCATTAGCCTCTTTGTCTTTGTGGCCAATGCAGGGATTTGGAGAGCCTTCAGGGGAACACTGGTTGGGCAATGACATCATCCATGAGCTGACCGGATCCGGGGAGTATAGCCTGCATGTCCGGTTGAAGGACAGAGACGGCAATGAGGCCTACTCACACTATGAACACTTCTACATAGAGGGGGAAGAGCGCAATTATAGGTAAGGTGATGTTTGATTATTTTGGGGCGAAAAAATAAGTACCGTATTTTCCGCACGAAAAAAAAGCCTTCATTTTTTTCAATGCGCCTTATAATCAGGTGAGCCTTATATATGGATCAATATTGAGATTGGGATTCGTAGACGGGGATTGAACTGATAAAGTAGGCTTTATCTGTTTCTTTTGTGTTTTTACACTTGAACAAGGTTGGTCTTATTGACATTGACTTATTATGCTATTGAGAGTTTAGAGTTATTATTTGAGTTATTATTGTTATTACTTTGAGTATTGCCATATTGTGATTGAAAAAGTTTTCAAATATGTCATGAATTGAGGGTGTGTTATATAATATGGAAAAAGTTTTCAAATATGTCATTAATTGAGGGTGCGCTTTATAATCTGATGTGCCTTATATATGGAAAAAGTTTTAGAATGTCATTAATTGAGGGTGCGCCTTATAATATGGAAAAAAGTTTTAAAATATCATTAATTGAGGGTGCGACATATGATATGGAAAATTTTTCAAATATGTCATTAATTGAGGGTGCGCCTTATAATATGGAAAAAGGTTTAAAATGTCATTAATGAGGGTACGCCTTATAATATGGAAAACGTTTTAAAATGTCATTAATTGAGGGTGCGCCTTATAATCCGGTGCGCCTTATAAATGGAAAACGTTTTAGAATGTCATTAATTGAGGGTGTGCCTTATAATATGGAAATAGTTTTAAAATGTCAATAATTGAGGGTGCGCCTTATAATATGGAAACAGTTTTAAAATGTCATTAATTGAGGGTGCGCCTTATAATATGGAAAAAGATTTAAAATGTCATTAATTGAGGGTGTGCCTTATAATCGGATGCGCCTTATATATGGAAAAAGTTTTAAAATATGTCATTAATTGAGGGTGCGCTTTAATAATACGGTATTTGAAGCAATCCTCCTGAGATCCTCCCTATATATTTGTGTCCTATTTAGAGGAGATTTATCTTTGGTTTATATCTTTAGAACCATTGGAGCCACACTACTATACGTTCTACACACAAGTGGGCATACTTTACTTATTTTCCCATCAATTCGGTTAGTGCTGCCGTTGATAATACCACGGGACTGAAGAGTCGATTAACTTCTATTACGTGAGTATGGAAGCAACGGCAACGCCAATAAAGTTGAACTGACTGACACGATCAAGCGCAGGAGCGCTGCTATTACAAATAGCGGCGGTTATGTATCACATCACTTTCAATTTATTTGTTTCTGACTGTACGTGGAGAAGGTTGCTCTCTGTCAGATGACAAGTCGTAATCCAAGATCGTCGGCGGTGCACATAATTCTATTTAGTTCAGTTTGTTCCACTCAATTAGCGGAACTAATGCGTCTGTTCACAACTCGGCCTAGAGGGTGAAATGAAGAAGCTCCTGAGACATTTTTTTTATTGCTGATTATGAAGCGTTGCGTTCTGGAAGACTGGTGATATTTGACCGGCGACGTCAGCCACGTCGTTATATTTCAATTATTTTGTTACGATGTCATTTAAGAAGCCTAGCAATACATTTGTCTTTTTTTTTGCCAATTATGTTATGCGTATATATGAATGGATGAATGGGTAGGAAGGTAGGTAGGTAGGTAGGTAGGTCAATGAGTAGGTAAATAGGTAAAAAGGTGGGTAAATAGGTAAAAAAGGTAGGTAAATAGGTAAAAAGGTAGGTAAGTAGGTAAAAAGGTAGGTAGGTCGATGAGTAGGTAAATAGGTAAAAAGGTGGGTAAATAGGTAAAAAGGTAGGGAAATAGGTAAAAAGGTAGGTAAGTAGATAAAAAGGTAGGTAGGTCGATGAGTAGGTAAATAGGTCAAAAGGTGGGTAAATAGGTAAAAAGGTAGGTAAATAGGTAAAAAGGTAGGTAAGTAGGTAAAAAGGTAGGTAGGTCGATGAGTAGGTAAATAGGTAAAAAGGTGGGTAAATAGGTAAAAAGGTAGGTAAATAGGTAAAAAGGTAGGTAAGTAGGTAAAAAGGTAGGTAGGTCGATGAGTAGGTAAATAGGTAAAAAGGTGGGTAAATAGGTAAAAAGGTAGGTAGGTAGGTCGATGAGTAGGTAAATAGGTAAAAAGGTGGGTATGTAGAAAAAGTTAATAACATCACATGGCTAAGGTAACATCCAATCACTGCTCAGCTTGTGAATTTCATGACCAAACACAGCAAAAATAGTTCATAAGTTATTAGAAGAGTTATCAATATAGTTATAGACAAAATATGAAATATGAATGCTGAAAATTGGGTTCTTTAACAATACGTAGTATTTGCTGATTCAAATTAATTTCATTTCAATGTTTTTGACTACAGCCTTCACGTTGAGGGCTTCAGTGGGACAGCTGGACGGACCGACAGCATGGCCAACAGCGGTACCGACTTCAGCACCAAGGACAGAGATAATGACCGTTGCACCTGCAAATGCGCGCAGCTTGCGTCTGGAGGTGAAAGAGACAAATATATATATATATATATCCTGTATATGTTTACATTCCGGCCCATACTTCACAAAGCCCAAACTTTCTCCGTCACCTTAGGTTGGTGGTTCGAGGCGTGCGGACCGTCCAACCTGAACGGCGTGTACTACCCAGGCTCATCCAGCGTGGTTCGCTACAATGGCATTAAATGGTACTATTGGAAAGGACCAAATCTGATGGCTACCATGGCAACCATGATGGTGCGCCCAGCAAATTTCTCAAGTCTGTTTGTTTAAGGTCAGACTGTCTTCATCCATCATGGACACCACATAATTAGAGACTCGAATCCAAAATGGTGGATCCAGTTCAACTGAGGCCTAATACGATTTTGCGCTACCCCAAAAATATTTTCCGTGTAGATGCCTCAAAATCAAAAAAGCTACTAAATTAGAGTGTTTTTAACATTTTGACTGCTGTAGGCATTTTTTTTAAGATTTATTTTGGCATTTCACAATATGACAACATGAACTTCCTTAACAATGTTATAACGTCACTAAAACAAGAAGAGCCATAATAAACGACTTTGCCCTTCCACATGGGTTCCACCCAATGAAACATTCCAGTTCTTTCCTGTCCTGGCGCTCATGAAATATTCATTTCTGAGTGATTTTGCTCATAAAAGCACATTATACATCCGTACTGCTGGTGATTTATGATACAAATAAAACATTTGTTTTAACATCTTGGGACGGTTAAAAGGAATATAGCACGTGTATTTTCTGTTGTTAGAGCGGCGTCACACTTGACTTGCACAGCTGTTGGGATAAATTATCCAGTAGCAGCAGTCCCTGCAGTTCCTATTAGCGTGCAAATGTTTTCCACCTGTCTCAGCTGTGCACACAGAGCGTGGTCACAGAGGAGGATAAGGTCTGATCATTTTGACATGGACTGTTCAGGATTTCACATGTGCATGTGCTTCTTAAAAGGGGAACTCAATACCCCGGAAAAAATATTCATTTTACAATACGTTCAATGCTCAATGCTACAGTTTGTTCTAACCACATTAGTGTGTACGGTAATATTGTTTGCGCGATAGGAATTAAGCAGCAAAATCCACATGTTTTTAATTGTGGCGGGTGGCGGCCATTTTGACGCTTGCTGTCGACTGAAAATTATTAATAATTAAATTGCCGACTGAGTAAAAGTGATGCCATTTCCAGTTGAATAGAAAAACGTATTTTTACCCCTTGTGCAGTATTTTGACCATTTTGGGTCATTTTCTTCCCCATCATTCTCACAGTATTTTCGCCAAGGGATGGCAGACTCCTGGTAGTGTGTTAACTAAGTGGTCGTGGCTTGTTGAACTCTGACATGCCGTTACCAACTGGGTGAAATTTCAGCTCCCTGGTGTCCTTTTTTTAAACTCTTTCCCTTTAATGTAAAATGACTTTGGTTTACAGATCAAAGGATTGGACAAACTACAAAAGGCTTAAAAGTATTACGGACAAAACATTGACATTTTACAATTAAATAAGCAAGTGTAATATTTCTCTAGATTTATATTGCAGAGGGGGGGGGGGGGGGGGAGTATGGAGGACAAAAAGTGCCAAAATTCAATAAATAAATGTACCATTCAATCATTAAATATAAATGTCATTAAATAATTAAATGTGTCATTAATTAATTAAAAGTGTCATTAATTAAATAAATGTTTGATTAATTAGGCTTGAAGAGCAGGGTAACCAATCAAGGTGTCAGGGCCCGCCCATCAAACTTTGACGAGCGATCTTGATGGATAAGCAAAGCTTGAAACGTCGGAACAGCGTGTCATTAAATAAAAGTGTCAATATTTAAATAAAAGTGTCAATACTTAAATAAAAGTGTCAATAATTAAATAAATGTTTCATTAATTAAATAAATGTTTCATTAAATAAATGTGTCATTAAATAATTAAATGAGTCATTATTGAAATAAAAGCATCCTTAAATAAGTAAATTTGTTATTATTTAAATGAAAATTTTCATTAATTAAATAAATGTTTCATTAATAAATGTGTCATTAATTGATTAAATGTGTCATTAATGAAATAAAAGTGTCCTTAAATAATTCAATTTTAATTTCAATTTTAATAATTCAATCTGTTATCAATTAAATAAATTATTATCAATTTAATTAATTAATAAAACATTTATTTAATGAATGACACTTTTAATTAATCAATGACACATTCAATTATTTAATGACATGTATATTTAATGATTGAATGGTACATTTATTTATTGAATTTTGGCACTTTCAGTCCTCCATGGGGGGGACAACCACATCATCCTTCTCACTATGTATGTAATACCAACAACGGCCAGAGGCGGCGCCAAAAAACAAAGATCAAGCACAAACGTACGAACTGTTAAACTAAATCATCTCCAAAACATTATTTCGGGTGCAGCCCACGCGGCCCGGTACCAGTTGATCCACGGACCGGGACCGGTGGTTGGGGACCGCTGTTCTAGATGACATCCAGCCATTTACTCCATTGCTGTTTTTATTTGAAACATCTATTTGCTGGTAACGTCAAAATATGTTCCGACCGTTGAATTCCTTTGCAAATTGCCTTTCCTCGCGAGGCTTCGGTGAACCCGTGAAGGACTCAAGCAGCCTTAACCGTCTGTGATTTACTACTCTATTAGGGAAGATGCTCAGCACAGTCTGAACAATGCAGCACTATTAAATCACCCAAAGCCCGTCTTAATACACTCCTGAGTATAAATGCGCGATAAAATCGCATGTATAGAAAAACGACGCGCCGCATATCATCACGAGGGGATGTTGCGGTCGCAACGATTGCGGCAACGCACGCGGTGCTCGGATCAAGTGACCGCATCGCTTTGTTAGTTTATTAGCGCCTCCGAGGATCGGACAGGCGATAGATCACAACGGGGGAAAGCCGAGAATGAATCCATCAAAGCGACTTTAATAAAGTCCAGATTTGGCCGAGCGGCTCGACAGATGAAACGCTTACGTTCGGGTCCGGGGGAGAAGATCAAACTCGCGATTTGACCCGATCCCAGTTTGTTTAGACGGTTTATTTGATGGGGAGGCTGAAGTGCAGGAAAAGTGTGTGGCGAGATTTTCCGATCAGGGGCGCACGAGACGTGAAATATCGCAAAATGTTTCGGAAATTGTCACGGTCAAATTCTTCTTCGCGTTGTATGAATTCTCAGAAGATTTTCACAATTAGACACGATCAAATTGAAATGTTTGCAGCAAATTAGGTTAGTATTGAAATAGCACCAATAATGTTATATAATAATACACAATATAATTATGAATACGCTGCAAAAGGCTAAGCATTGTTATTTTCTAACTTATTATTTTGCAGTAACACAACAAAAACAATACAGTCATTTTTTTATGCACCTCTAGAAAATCATGAGGCTGGATTCATATTTAAAGAAATTCACCATTAGTTTTAATTTTGGATTATTTTCAAAGGACTATACATTTTCTATTTTCTTTTTTCATTTTACATTTTCTTTTTCTATTTAAATAAAAAAATGCATTAATCATAACATTTTTTTTTAAATGTGACAACAGACAACAGACTTGTGACAACAGAGATTTATAGTGAGGCCTACCTCTCACATTAATAAAATACATAAATAAATTTATAAATAAATAAAATAAATAAATAAATAAATGACTTTAGTGTAAATTTGTTATCAATCAAAACAAATTAAATACAATTTAAGACGCTTACTGATCCACAAAAAGTTTAAACATTACACATTAGAGATCATAATGCATCCATTTTTTTTTCTCTATTGGACCATATAAATTAATCTAATTTAATCTAATCCAATTCCCAAATTGTCATTTACTTTTTAAGTGTTTTTTTTTTTTTTAGGTGCTATTTAATGGAATTTAAGAACAGTTCCAAATATATATATAATATATGTAATATAAATATATACATATACACATATATATGTGTATGTATATACACATATATATATATATATATATATATATATATATATATATATATTGATTGTGTATTCATTGGTAGGTGTTGCATGAGCACTTTCATCTGGACTGAGAAAAGGTGCCTTGGTCACGCCAAGCTCTCATAAGTCTATGTCGCCCTCCTCTTTGATTCATAACTGGTATTTTGCCTGGCCGGGGCCGGGCCCAGGTATGCGTTGGCAGGCGTGCAAAAAGAGGAAGTGCTCGGGACTGATTTGTCCTAGTCATCTGTGCTGTGTGGTTTACTGTGTCAGCATGCAGAGCATTTACCTGTGGTCATCGAAAAAGCAATACCGCCCATATATCAGCCTGCCACTTGCAATACATCACCTACTATTTCTTGGGAGGTTTTTTTCCCCCCTTTAGACAAAAAGCAAAGCGACACTGCAATTGTGGAGGAGAAAGCGTGCAAAAGGACATACCGCCGCTTGGGGGCGCTGATGCACAGAGAATCTCCTTGGAAAACCACCGCAGGTATGAAAATGCACTGTGCGTTTATTAATGCCTCTTCCCCACGCGCTTTCAACTTATATGTGGTAAACAAAGAACAGGATATAAAACAATAATTCAATAGCATCAACAAAAGTTGCTCATTTTGCATTCTATGTATTGCATCAGTTTGGAAAGAACCAAAGTTCCTCAATTTGCATTCTATCTATCTATCTATCTATCTATCTATCTATCTATCTATCTATCTATCTATCTATCTATCTATCTATCTATCTATCTATCTATCTATCTATCTATCTATCTATCTATCTATCTATCTATCTATCTATCTATCCATCCATCCATCCATCCATCCATCCATCCATCCATCCATCCATCCATCCATCCGTTGCTATATCTTAACCATCGTGTATGTTTATACTTGAAATAAATACATGCCTGTTTATGTGACCTTTATGTTTATGGTTTTACGGGTTTCCTGGTGTTAGTTGAAAAACCTCTTAGTAAAAATGCCTGTTCTATAGGGTACAGATCTGGGGATTGAGTTTGCCGGTCAAGAAACTTTTGCTTCTTACTACAATTAAACTCTTACTGTTTTGGCGGAGCATTTTGGGTTGTTACCTTGCTGCATGATGAAGTTAAATTTGTTAGCTTCGTTAGCATCTCCGGCAAATGTTTCTCTTACCAGCGCATACAATTTATCCTTTATTTTTTTTAAAGATTTCATTCCGGTCTTGACTCTTCTTATTGGTGTGAGAGGGCGAAAGCTCGGCTAATATAATGCTAAAGCTCACACGTATAACGTGTCAATGGGAAAAATATATTTCAAATCGTTGACTCCCTTCGGTCCAGTTTAAATGCCTGACAATAATTCTGCTCATAGCAGCTCGCTTGTACCGGAAAGCGTCGATTCATACATCATGTTGATATGTACAGTTTACCCTCCCAGCCTCAGCGGCGTGTAAACAAGATGTAAAGCAGCCAAGACAGAGCGGAGAGGCTCACTTGATTTTCCGCTCGGTATTCCAACAGGTGCAACGTGAGATTTAAGTCACCCTTGATGCAGGTAAACTAGTTTTAGCATTAAAAAAAAAAAATCAGAGTTTTTTTTTCCCATTAGGGAGACAACCAAATATAGCATAGCCTGACAGAAGCAATTCTGGCGATGGATAACTCGGATATGCAACCTAAACAAAGGGCGTCACGGGACGTATTGGATATAAAGAATTTGCTTCTTGTCCCGAAGAAATGTCATTTTGCGCAACAAATATCTCCACGCGGTTATCATCACCGTTTTTGTATGGATGCACGATAATGATCCATCAAATGTATTAATACTCCAGTTAATATTTGCAGGAACTGTGTGATGATATCAAAGTCAGAATGGGAAAAGCTCCCTGGGGGAGGTTGAATCAGTACTTGAGGGAAACAGACGTGCCCATTATGGTACCATTATGGTAATAATGGATTCTGTGGCTTTATGCTGTCAGCTTCTTGTTTGTTTTGTCTTTTTCGACTCGGGCAAGTAGTACAGTAGCACCCGTTGTTGGAAATAGACACGTTTTTGTTTGAAATAATCATGAATACACAGAAAATGGCAAAAGGGTGCCAAAAAAGTTATGATCTTTCTGTTAACCCATTCACTCCCAAAGACACATTTTTCCATACATGAAATCACATGTAATTATTTATATTTTCTTTTGACTATTGACTAAAAGGATGATCTAAAATGGCTGCTACTTAACTATTTCAGTGCCAGCTCCGACAATATTGTGTGCTATGTTTTTGTAAACACAGGTGCTATCACATGAAAGATTGATTTCCATTCCTTACTTGGAAAATTTGCAATGTATGTGCAGTATGTATTCAGTAACACTGCCATCTAATGGTCACAGTTCATCACTACAATGCTAAATTGGCTTAATATTAAATTAAGCACTAGTAAAGGGTGTCAGCTACCCTGCCTTGAAAAACGTATTCGATGAGATATTTCGTCATTGGCACGCAACAATACTATTTTAAAAGACAAGAATCCTTCAAATAAGTACTGTGTTTTTGCCTTTGCAGTAATTTGATCATTTTGGGTTCATTTTCCACATAAATCTGTCAGTATTATGGCACACTTTTGGTAGAGTAAGAAGTAAGTGGTCCTACTATTTTGGACTTTGACATGTTGTCACTATCTGGTTGAAATTTCAGCTCCCTCGTGTCTTCTTTCCCTTTATGTAAAATACCTCTGATGTAAACCCCAAAGATCGGAAAAAAAAATAGCGCACATGGGTGAAATTGATTACCGTTAAACAAATAATGACACAAATGGAGACAAAATTAATACATGGATCCGTTCAACTTCAAACAGAAGAACTCATCACACAGTTATAAATAAAAAACCTAAAATAACCAGAAATAGACCATAAAAAAAATTGCTTTCCGTAGGTTCGTTTGAACACGCCTGACTTTTTGCACGAGTTTGTCTTCTCCCTCTCATCTCCCTTCAACACATTCTCAAACACATGGGCTCATTAATAACAATACATACTTTGCTCCAAGCATTGCAATGGGCTTCATCTATATATGATCAAAAGGAATACTTCTTACTATTAAGAGGGTGGGTGTCATGTAAATCTTGAGGGATCTATTCCCACAATACATCACCGCACTTAATAATATTCATGCAAAGGAATGCAGTACTCGCTGGCCACGACACAAGGTACGCCTGCTCAATGTAATGAGCTCAAAATCCGCCAAAGAAAAAATCCGGCCTACCTCTAGAAATCTCAGGCTGGAGCGGAGAGAACACGCAAACGCCTCCTAAAAAAAGCAGAACCACCCACAGCCTCAACATCCCTATCTGAATGTCGTCTCAACAAATAGGTTTCCCCAGCCTTTATAAGCTCGCAAGCAGTGAAAGAAAAAACATACAATAATTCTCGATTAACTAACTTATTTTTGCTTTTCAGCGTCACAGGTATACTTTAAACACCAATATATCCTCCTGAGACCCACAGCCTCAACATCCCTATCTGAATGTCGTCTCAACAAATAGGTTTCCCCAGCCTTTATAAGCTCGCAAGCAGTGAAAGAAAAAACATACAATAATTCTCGATTAACTAACTTATTTTTGCTTTTCAGCGTCACAGGTATACTTTAAACACCAATATATCCTCCTGAGACCCACAGCCTCAACATCCCTATCTGAATGTCGTCTCAACAAATAGGTTTCCCCAGCCTTTATAAGCTCGCAAGCAGTGAAAGAAAAAACATACAATAATTCTCGATTAACTAACTTATTTTTGCTTTTCAGCGTCACAGGTATACTTTAAACACCAATATATCCTCCTGAGACCCACAGCCTCAACATCCCTATCTGAATGTCGTCTCAACAAATAGGTTTCCCCAGCCTTTATAAGCTCGCAAGCAGTGAAAGAAAAAACATACAATAATTCTCGATTAACTAACTTATTTTTGCTTTTCAGCGTCACAGGTATACTTTAAACACCAATATATCCTCCTGAGACCCACAGCCTCAACATCCCTATCTGAATGTCGTCTCAACAAATAGGTTTCCCCAGCCTTTATAAGCTCGCAAGCAGTGAAAGGAAAAACATACAATAATTCTCGATTAACCATACTTATTTTTGCTTTTCAGCATCACAGGTATACTTTAAACACCAATATATCCTCCTGAGACCCACAGCCTCAACATCCCTATCTGAATGTCGTCTCAACAAATAGGTTTCGCCAGCCTTTATAAGCTTGCAACCAGTGAAAGAAAAAACATACAATAATTCTCGATTAACCAACTTATTTTTGCTTTTCAGCATCACAGGTATACTTTAAACACCAATATATCCTCTTGAGACCCACAGCCTCAACATCCCTATCTGAATGTCGTCTCAACAAATAGGTTTCCCCAGCCTTTATAAGCTTGCAACCAGTGAAAAGAAAAACATACAATAATTCTTGATCAACCGTACTTATTTTTGCTTTTCAGCGTCACAGGTATATTTTAAACACCAATATATCGTCCTGAGACACAGCCTATTTAGTCGCGTCTGTCGGCGTTGGCAGATTATACACGTGGCAGAAAATAACCGGCCAAGGTAACCTGTCATCTCCTGAGAAGTGAAATGTCTCAAGAGCTGAGCTCTCAAATGTCATGCCCCAAGGGTTCAAGTGCTCTCTGATGAGCAATTTGACTGGAGAAATCCGTCCAGGTTCAACGAGTGTGCCGCCGCCACTTGACAACTGTATTTTGTGGCCCGTGAAAAGGACATGTCATCTTGTCTCGGTCAATCAAGCTCCCCCTTTCGTTTGGATGCAAAAGTGATGCGCGGGTTAGCAGAAAGTTTATTTCCAGGCTCTTTTGTTTCTTAGCTAAACAGAAACCTTTTTTTTATTATTTTTTGCAAGCAGAAGGCATTCATTTGGCCTTTCTCAACAACAACAAAAAAAAAGCCCGAAGGGACCCAAGTGCAGGCTGCAGAAACAAACAAACAAACACATACACAAACATTGAAAAGTGTAAAAAAAAAAAATCATTGGCGAGGAGCTTTTTAATCTGTCTTCAGGCTACGCGAATGTGTGTTTGTGCGTGGGTGTTTGCCTTGCTTCCGTCTGCCTGTGAAGGTAAAAGGTGTGCAGACTGAGCGCGAGACAATATGTGTCAGCGGGCGAGGGAAGGGAAGTGAATGAAAAATTCATACGGCTGCAGGTCCCAAAAGCCCTTCTGTCTTTGCCAGGAGTGCTCGCTTTCAAATAGCCGGGGCAGGAGCTGCGGGAATGTGCCAAAGAGATAGTAGGTATACACACACACATGCATTCAAAAGGGAGGAGAGCCACAGGATGTTCTTATCTTGGAATCGGGAGTCAACGGCACAGCAACATCAGTACTTAACGGCGCAGTGGTCCAAACAGCTTTTGCCGTAGTCCCCTGATTGCTTTCTCTTCGCAACTGGTCTTCAGTCACTCTCAAAAAAAAAAGGCATGCAAAATTAATCCCGTTTTGCTCCTCGGCCTTTGAACTGGACTGAATATTGCGGATTAATGATTAATAATAACTGAGGAGCGGAAAGGATTTGTAACCAGACTGGAAAGGGATCTGAGAAAGTCAGGTTCTGTCTGCTGTCCTCGTGAGAAAAAGAACCTAGTTATCTTCCTTTGTGTTTTTTTTTTTTTTGTTCATTAAAGATTCTAGGTTGCCTGAACCTAACAATAATAGTCACGAAAAAACAAACAATAACAATAATAAGAATAATGGGATTAACCTGCAAAAAAAGCTGCAAAAAATACGAAAATGGTTTAATAATAATAGAATAAACCTGCAAAAATGCTACAAAAAATACGAAAACGGTTTAATAATAATAATGGGAAAAACCTGCAAAAAAAGCTAAAAAATATATGAAAATGGTTTAATAATAATAATAATGGGCTAAACCTGCAAAAAAAGCTACAAAAAATACGAAAATGGTTTAATAATAATAATAATAATAATAATAATAATATTATTATTATTATTATTATTATTATTATTGATGATCGGATAAACCTGCAAAAAAAAGCTACAAAAAATACAAAAATGGCATCATAAATTATGCCATGATTATGAGCTTCATTTTATCTCACACTTAAAAATAAAACTAAAAGTGCAAAATTACCTTGAGACAAAGTGACAGTACATCAAGTTTTGGCAGAGCCACATCTACATCCTCAAAATGCCAAGGCAGAAGACTAGAGTAGGCAGAGAAGGAAAAAAAAAAAAAAAACTTTTGCACCGCGCAAAACTGGGTCAGCAACACACACCGAGTACCCAAACGTCTCAGCTCCAACTCGTCTGCATGCTGGGATCAAGCGCTTGGTGAAATGACGTCGACAAAAACGGTGGCTTTCGCCCAGGGCCCAAACAAACCACCGGAGAGACCGAAACAGACGCCGCGTGTTTAACTTGGATTGCCAAACGATTATGAGATCCACACTCGCGCCGAATCCAATCAAGCTTGTCAACACAATGAGCATGTGAAATGTTTGTTTATTATATTTCCATGCACTCAACTGTGCTTCCGCTTCAAAACAGGAACGCGTAACTCACTGAAGCATTGCTGCTAGACTTCTACTGCTATATATATATATATATATATATATATATATATATATATATATATATATATATATATATATATATACATCGTATTTTCCGCACTATAAGGTGCACCTTAATGCCTTAATTTTTTTTAAAAAGCTGATGGTGCGCCTTATAATCAGGTGCACCTTATTTCTTGATCAATATTTAGATTGGGATTCGTAGATGGGGAATGAATTAATAAAGTAAGTTTTACCTGTTTTTTTTGTGTTGGTCATATTGACATTGAGTTATTATGCTATTGAGAGTTTATAGTTATTATTTGAGTTATTATTGTTATTACTTTGAGTATTACTATATTGTGCTTGAAAAATGTTGTACTGTAAAATATGTACTGTAATTAATTGGCGGTGCGCCTTAGTGTGGAAAATATATATATATATATATATATATATATATATATATATATATATATATATATATATATATATATATATATATATATATATATATATATGTGTGTATAGTTTTTTTTCTTATTTTTTTTCCCGGGCTTTTGCTATACCCCTTGCTAGGGGAATAGGGGAAGACTTTGTTTTGTCCCTCCTATTCCCCCTATGTTTTGTTTTCTTGACCTCTGACCTGCGGCTGCATGTCGGCAGCCTTTCCTGTTCGTTATCGGCCTGTTTATTAATGTTTTTTGTGCGTTTCTTGGACAGTTCGAGCCTGTTAACTGATTAACAAATTTGTGCAAGTATAATGACAATAAAGCTACTGTAATATGTCTTTGGGGTTGAATAAGTTAAAGGACAAATCTATGAACCCTATCTTTGTGGTCCCACAGTGGTCAAATCCATTAAAAAGTAAAATTCCTCATCACCGAGCTGTTTGCTAACACTGCTCCATTCATCCATGTTGCCCCTCCACCACATTCAAATGGATGCCACATTCACTGCGAAATAACTTTCTTCCCAGCATATCTTGACTGACCCTCTGCGGACCGAACTGCGTCCACAGCGGAGGCCTCGAGCAACGCCCGGAGGTAGCGGGACAGCAGCTGCGCATGACACATGTTCCCCAGAATCCAACTTCTTTGCTTCATTTCATTCTCCTCACCCTTCATTTCACTTCCGCCCCGCCACCCCGCCATCCTCATTTCCCCTCGGCCCAAGGACCACATCGCTCCAAACAGGTAAAGCCGCCAGAGGCTCAGTTTTATACCCTTCGCTTACTGTAATTCTACAGCTGCTTTCTCCTCCACATGGCTAAACTGCCGCTGAGGCAAAGTGTTCCTGACCATCGGAGACATCTGTCCCTCAAGCCGGAAGCGCAAAGAGAGGAAAGGACGGAACTAATCAAAGAAGGCATCTGGTGAGAGTGAGTTTTCAAACTTTTCAGCAAATCTAGAACTAGGAAATTCATCATAGCCAACTTCTTCTGTTGTCCGCTGCAGTGGACATTTATTTTTGAGCTATATGTTTTGACTGATTGGAGTGGAAATTTACCCATAACCAGTGCAAAGCATTTTTGAAAAAAAAAAAAAAAAAAACAGACCTTAAAGCATGCCATCAGTCTTTAATTTTTTAAACTTTACACCTTGTCAAACAACATAAAAGTGTCATCTTTCGGATCGTAGAAAACTTTTTTCTCCCAAAATAATCAATATAAACTGTTAGCCACGTTACCTCCCCCCAATTAAAAAAAAAAAAAAAAAAAAAAAAAAATTATATATATATATATATATATATATATATATATATATATATATATATATATATATATATATATATATATATATATATATATATATATATATAATGAAAAATTATAAAATAATAAATACAAATATTTGTCCACAGAAAAATATTAAACTTCAAGTGTCCTCATTAACTTGACAGGTAACGAGAGGTGCTACTTGACGAGTTGGGTCGAACCATTCTAGTGCGGGGGAGAATCTGGCTTTTTACTATAATGAAATTGAATAACCTATAAAAAAGGGTTTTATGTGTTTATGTGTTTTATGAACTTATAATTTCCTGAAACAATTAATTAATTGAATAATTATTTGAAAGGATTTTTGCATGTTTGTTTTATTTAGTACCGCCTGAAGTTCCTTAAAAGCCGTGGCCTCCAACTCTCCAAATCTACAGATAGAATCTCTGCACTGAGTTGTACATACTAAAGTTTTATTTTCCATTTCCTAAACCATTCATTTCGAAAAAGTAACCTTGACATTTTAATTGAGTTCTTTTTTTGTACACATATCAATTCCATTCCAGGTCAACTTCGGAGAATGTTATTTGATTTATGTTTGTTGACCTCTCTGCCCTTGCTTTTAGACTGGTAGCTCATTACTTTTGTTCAGGCGTCCATTTTGTCTTGGGTGGCACATTCGAACGCATCACTCAATTAAATCCAAGTCACACTCATGTCATAGTTTCATTACGTTATAATCTTTTCAGCAAGCTCTCGATTAAAGAGCATTTTGTTACAATCTGTAATGGATTTCTTAAACATATATATATATATATATAATTATGTATGTGAAAGTTTTTCATATATGTACAATTTTAACAAGAATTCTCTTAGGAAAAGCAAAACATATTTCATGCTTTTAACGCCAGGGCAGGAACAGTATTACTTACCTTTCAAATTGAGAGCAAATTAATTGGAACATGAAACAACCAATTATTACATTTTTATAATGACTCATGCAAAATGTTGTATGCCCTCATTTTTGTTACATTTATTGTAATATTATTATTATACATTATTGTGTTTATTTTAATCTTTTTTTTTCATCTAAAATTGCTTTGCACTGGTTACTGAAAAAGTATTTCATGGGGGGTACGTCATTAAAAAAGGAAAAAGAGCAGTTGAATTACAAAAAAAAAAACTAAACAAACCTAGTATTCTGTATTTATACCACCCAACAATAATTGCTCGAGGGATAGTCGGGACAAATGCAACAACAGGCATCTTCACAGATATCAAATCTGTCAGGTTTAAATTTAGCACTGCCTTTCCCTTTGCCTTCACAGTTTGTTCCTTTACCATTCTACCAGCTTGATTTAGAATATTCCTTTTTCCAGCTCATTATACCCACTTTAGGATCCCGCAAGGTCATTAATCCCAATCACTGTGTTCATTATCACACACGCCAAGCCATTATCCCACACTTGGTGTATCTTTTTAACCGGATACACGTTTCACCGTGTCTCTCTTTCTCAACTTCGACATTCCGTTTATGTCACACTGTGCTTGCATAAAATATTTGGGGAAGGAACAGCCTTAAAAATAGTTTCCCATCAACTGACACCAAGAAGGCCCATGCCTGCGGTCTGGAGTCACCTCTCAGCTAGTTAAAGAAATTCCATCACTCAACAAAATCTTATCCTAGTCTCAGTTTTCGAACAAATACTGTATTTTACGCACTATAAGGCGCATCAGATTATAATGCGTACCCTCAATTGATGACATATTTTCAAACCTTTTTCCATATATGAGGCGCACCCTCAATTAATGACATATTTGAAAACTTTTTCAATCACAATATAGAAATACTCAAAGTAATAACTATAATAACTCAAATAATAACTCCCAATAGCATAATAACTCACGAACTAACTAACTGTACGAATCCCAATCTAAATCTTGATCCACATAAGGCGCACCTGATTATAAGGCGCACCAATAGCTTTTGAAAAAAATTAAGGCTTTTAGGTGCACTCTATAGTGCGGAAAATACAGTTATAACAATAATGAATAGCCCAATTCTGGTCAATTACCGTATTTTCCGCACTATAGGGCGCACCAGATTACAAGACGCACCCTCAATTGATGACATATTTAAAAAAAAATTCCATATGTAAGGCGCACCAGATTATAAGGTGCACCCTCAATTAATGACATATTTGAAAACTTTTTCAATCACAATACAGTAATACTCAAAGTAATAACTATAATAACTCAAATAATAACTCTCAATAGCATAATAACTCAATATGAGCAACCTAGTTCAAGTGTAAACACACAAAAGAAACAAGTAAAGCTTATTTTATCAGTTCATTCCCCATCTACCAATCCCAATCTCAATATTGATCCATATGTAAGGCGCACCTGATTATAAGGCACACCATCAGCGTTTAGGTGCGCCTTATAGTGCGGAAAATACGGTAATCCCAGAAGGGCAAAGAAACCAAGTTGGAAACATGAGCTTGTATTTTTTTTGAAGATAAACAACAACCACATTCTCTTCCTGGAAATATTGAGAAGGGGTATTACATTAACCCATAATGCTGTCGTGCCATAAGCGGTATTTTCCGAGCAGTTTCTTGGGAATTGAATTTCAGTCGTGGATTTATAATGGCATGCAGAGGAAGAAGGGCGACAGGACTGTTTGTCACATTCACAAAGACCGCATTAAGGTTTTGACCCACTTCAGGCCGAGCCACAACAACGCTCTTAATACTCCCATTAATGCCGCTGTCAACTTCATTCTCACTGGCATTGTCATCGTATTCAATTTAGCTCTTTTTCGTTAGTGTTTACTTTATTTCAAAAATGATCAGAAAAAGAAACCTTGATGAGGAAAATAGACCATTCATTTTTCCTGCTTAAGTCACACGGGCCTTTTTCTTCATCGTAAAGCGCCGGTGCTCGCTGTCAAATCCTCGCGGATAAAATCAACATGGCTGATGGATAAACTTGGAGAAAATTGGTTGTCAGGATACAGGAAGCTCTTTATCAAGCGCCCTTGTTTGTCCTCCTAAGTCAAAGGAAGAAAGACGTTAAATCGACTTTCGGCAAATATTGTCAATTACAAAAAATGGTCAATTTTTGTTTTGTTTCTTTACCCAAAAATAATGACAATGGTATGGTGTTTTTTTTCTAAAAAATAAAGGAATTAAAAAAAAAAAACACTGTCTTTTTGTAAAAAAACAAAACAAAAAAAACACTTTGTTGACCTCTCAACCGATGCTCAAAACCCTGGCACAAAAATGTCAGGAAAAGCAAAAAAAATTGATCCGTTAATAATACATGTAAAAATGAACATTTTAATGGCGTTTCTATGTGACTAAAATTGTTAATTTTTGGTCATACGCAAGCTCAACACCATAGACCCAGCTGCAACAGATTTTAGATGAAAGCATGGTGCCATTTTGACCATTCTACTGATTTTATTCATCTGCAGGACATTTAATCTCCCAAGTGTTTTTTTTATCCATGATTTTACAAAGATATTCAAGAAATTTGAGCAAAATGGTCATTTTTCTGTGAAAGGCCACTTATAAAAAGACAGCCATGTTCTGTTTTTTTTTTTTAAATGTGCTCCCCTTTAAAAAAATGACACATCGTTTGGCATTTGAAATGGGCTAGCAATGTCTCTGAAGAAACACCTGATATTTCCACTTGAGAAGATTGAGTTTCAAGGGCTTACTTATCACGCTGCATTTTCCATTAACACACATAATACTTTGCCAAGGTTAAAAGTCCACTTAGGGAAACAAGTTCAAAAACGGTTTGGGATCCCGTGTTTGAACAAACCTGAGACTGTGACATTTACCTTTTTGACTTTTTGCAGACCGCGAGCGGACGTCAAGAGCAGATCTTAAGGTTCAATTTCCACCCAATTGTGCTGACTACGAGATGCAAAAATGGAATTATACTTCGGCAGATGCGTCATTATTCGTAAATGACAATGGACTGTGCTCCGGTGTTTGCCTATTTGCAGCAAGCGTTGCGGGCGAGCAAAACAAAAGGCAAGTGACGGATCCAGCATGCTCAGCACCACATCGCTCACCGTGCCGCTTCCGAGCCAGGGCATCCGTCCTCTCCATCCGCTGACTATTTGTTTTTCTTCGGGACTTTGTTCTCAGACACAAATGGGACATCTGATGGACGAGTATGCTCATCCCAAAAGATTTTTTTTTTTGTATTAGTTTTTAGGTTTTGTTTTTACTGTGAAAAAGCCTTATTATAGAATGTCGTTTTTGTGAAGGAAACCTTACCAGCTTACTGTCATATTGACAGTCGTTTTTTATGAAAAACCTTACTTTTAACAATCATTCATTTGCGAGAATAAAAAAAGCCTTACTATAGACTGTCGTTTTTTATGAACAAAAAGCCTTACTGTTGTTTTTTTGCAAAAAAAAGCATGACTATAGCCTGTCGTTTTTAATGAAAAAAAGCCTTACTATAGACTGTCGTTTTTTCTGAAAAAAAGCCTTACTATAGGCTGTTGTTTTTTATGAAAAAAGACTGTCGATTTTTTGCAAAAAAACACTTACTATACTGTCGTTTTTTTTTGCAAAAAAAGCTTCACTATAGACTGTCGTTTTTTGCGAAAAAAGCCTTGCTATAGACTGTCGTTTTTAATGAAAAAAAGCCTTACTATAGACTGTCGTTTTTTCTGAAAAAAAGCCTTACTATAGGCTGTTGTTTTTTATGAAAAAAGACTGTCGATTTTTTGCAAAAAAACACTTACTATAGACTGTCGTTTTTTTTTGCAAAAAAAGCTTCACAATAGACTGTCGTTTTTTGCGAAAAAAGCCTTGCTATAGACTGTCGTTTTTTATGAAAAAAAGCCTTACTATAGGCTGTTGTTTTTTATGAAAAAAAGCCTTACTATAGGCTGTTGTTTTTTATGAAAAAAGACTGTCGTTTTTTTGCAAAAAAGCTTCACTATAGACTGTCGTTTTTTGCGAAAAAAGCCTTGCTATAGACTGTCGGTTTTTATGAAAAAAAGCCTTACTATAGGCTGTTGTTTTTTTATGAAAAAACTGTCATTTTTTTGCGAAAAAACACTTACTATAGACTGTCGGTTTTTTTGCAAAAAAGCTTCACTATAGACTGTCATTTTTTGTGAAAAAAAGACTTACTATAGACTGTCGTTTTTGCAAAAAAATCTTTACTGTACTTATATATCGTTACTATAATATATAGTCATTTTTCTGCCAAAAGATTCATAAGTAACGACACAGACAACACAAGAAATAACATTTGAATGCACACCTGTTCAATCCATTTTGACACTCGATCCATCGCACAAAAAATCGCGTGATTGTTCGCCTAGTTGACTTCTGAATCCTTCGATTTGGAATACACCAATCAGAAAAAGGAATGCCACCTTCTTCTTGGGTCCTATTCAGGTGAGTCCTCAAAGCCCGCCTCCATTGAGCTCCTCCATCGACATCAAACGGGAAGCAGCCGCACCGCGAGGAGAATCCAAGCTGAAACGCAAGACGGGAGAGGAAATTGCGCCACTTCTTAATTATCGCTCAGTTTATTTACTTAAGCATCCAAGTGTCGAAAGCCTTCAGCGCCCTTAATCAACTTCTGCCCCCAGCAGGGTGCGGCCCCGCCATTTTTCCTCACCCACGTAATTGACTCCTGCTGTTGCCAGGCGATAAAACTTTACGATGATTAAACATATCATCAAGCTCCCCGACTTTTTTTTTTTTTTTTTGAAGCGATTAGTAGCGATGGCACTTGCGAACCGATAACGAATTGAGTCGAGTGATGACTACAGAATGATTAACGATAGAATGTGACACGTATACATATATATTGGTGTTCTAACATTCTGTTTTTTTATTTAAATATTTCCCAAAGTGTCACAGAAGGGGATGTGTGGGATTGTTTTGGTTGAAATGTTTGTTTTATGAATTTTATTTCTGAGCTGAGGAATGTACCCAAAAAAAATGCGAAAAAGGGGATTAACGCTGAGCGCCAATGGTGTGAAATGACGTCAGTTAAGAAGGTGGTCCTATATTTTTGCACCTTACAATAATGGTTGTTTATTTTGTGCATAAAATAACATTATGGTCTTTTTTTTTTTGGCGAAATAAAACTCGCCTTAAGGTGGATTTATAAGGGAAAATGGTGTAATGTTTTTTTTGTATTTTTTCGGGGAGTTTTTGTTTTTTTTTTTCAAACAAAACAAAACAAAAAAAACATTACTGTACATGATTGTTTTTGAAAGTAAAAGCCTTACTAAACATGGTCGTTTTTTTTCCAGAAAAAAAAAAAAAAAACATGACTATAAATGGTCATTTTCTGCGAAAAAAAAAAAAGCTTTATTATCCATGGTTGTTTTTTATTACCCCCCCCTAAAAAAAAAAAAATCTTACCACATGTTCTTTTTTCAAGCTTTGATTTTGACATGACATTTTGGTCATTTTGTTAAAAAAAAAAAGAAGCCCTCTGGTCATATTTTGTTACAAATACCTACATATACATGGTAGTTTTTTTAAGGAAAAAAATTAATATACAAGGTCATTTTTTCAGACAAAATGGTTGTGTTGTTTTATGAAAAAAAAAAATCCTTACTATATATGGTCATTTTTGGGAAAAAAATAAGCCTCACCATATATGCTTTTAAGTTTTTTCTTTTAAAGCCTTCAGTTTGACATAACATTTCGGACTTTTTTTGTGGGGAAAAAAAATGAAGAATATACAGGATTTTTTTCTGACATATCAATTCTACTAAGGCTAATATTATGGATTTATGTTTGTTTCAATATGCCAAATATTTCTGGAACTCGCGTCGTCTTTTTTTAGTCACTTATTTGAGATTCTTTATAGAACACCGTGTCACATTGACGTCAAAGATATATATGCACCGTGGACACCAACAGTGCTTCTGCGGAATTGTGTATATTTTTAGGCTTTGGGGAAAATTGATATGGGAGATGGGGACCCCGCTCAGTGATCCATCCATTGGTGCCAACCTTGGTGGCCACGGTGACAAATTTAGACAAAGTGTTCCGATAGGCCAATTGAGATCAGGTCACTGGGCCATGAAAAACTTGTCAATGTCTCCGCGAGTAAGACACCACTTAAAAATTTCACCCCGCTTTGGACGGGCGAGGTACACTCATCGTTTACGTTTGTTGGGAACATTTTTGCTGGTTTTGAAAATACGATCAAAGTAACTTTTGCCTCAATGACACAAAGTGTATTCACATGGACCGTATGAATTTGCCATTACGTTTCAATAATAAGCGTAGGATATGTGCTAAACGAGTTCCCCCCCATAATTCCATGGGGTTTTGACTTGCACATGCACCAAAAAAAAAGATATGATTAAAAAATACAAATAACTTCTCCAAACGTTTTGGTGTAATGCAGGAAAATTGCTAAAAAAAAAAGCATTGATTTTAACTAGTTATTTTTACATGCTACAATGTTAGCATTTAGCCTACAAGTGCATTTAACTGCAATAGCAAGTGCGATTAAATGTTTATGTGAGAATATATAAAAAATTATTGTAAGAATACGCCAGATATAAAAATATGCATCTATATGTTAAAACTCGGCTTATGTGGCTGACAGGTGCAATTTTCCTGGGAAAAAAAAAAAAATCTAAGTCAGCGTACATAAGAAACGTCCATAATTTTCTTTTTTTTTTTAATGCTTCTTATACGTAGGAATTACATTACTTCCACAGGCTTTTTGCAATTTTGTGACAGGCAGAATCTGGCAGCCTTACCGGACGGGCTCATTTTGCGTAGCGGTGGAAAAGATGGAATCTCTGCCGAAAGCTTGTCAGCTCGTGAGACAAGGCCCGTCTCGCAAACGGCGCGTCGGGGGGTGGGGGGGGGGGGGGGTGCGGGCAGATGTACTCGGCGGGCAAGCCTTTCAAACTGGCGTGAGTTACAGATGCGGTGCTGAAGTGGAGAGCATTGGGAGGTCAAGATTCGGGAGTTGATGCATCTGGAGGGAAAAAGAAGAGTGTGAGACAAGCCATGTCAAAGCAAACACATTTTGTGTGCGCGCGTTTGCAGCACACATCAATCACAGGAAGCGCAATTCCATCGGCGATGTTTTACACCACGGGTGTCAAAGTCAAGGCCCGGGGGCCAGATCCGGCCCACCACCTCACTTTTTGTGGCCCTTGAAATGCTGATTTGACTTCAGTTTTCTGACTAAAATACCAAACTTGCAAGTTGTCTTTAACGTTTAAAAATTTGGGGGAAGAAAAACAAACATTTTCTTATCCTCCAAAACTCTTTTGAACAGTTTTTGCCGGCTTCTGATATCAAATCTTGGTAAATTTCTGATCAACACACTTAAAATGGATTTGAATTCACAGTCATTCCGGCCCTCTTACAGAAACTATCACTACAATGCGGCCCAAAATAAAAATTTGTTCGACACCACTGTTTTAGACGACCTGTGGATTCTAGGGGGCGCCAAGTATCGCCTTAAAATTCACTTTCTAAATAAACAGAGCTCCGAATGGGATCTCGCTTGGGCTAAGGTAGGACATGTCAGGATTGAAGAAATGTACCGAATAATCTATCGCTGTTGCGGTCGTGCAACCGAACGACGTGAAAGCACAGCAAGCAACGGTGTATGTGACAAACGGGGCAATTATTTGGAGAACTGGCGACGACAAGAAACAGATCGCAGTGGCGAGAAGCGTTTCCCCTCACAGCAAGATGAGCATAAGGCATCATTTATCGCAAAAACGGCAAGTCGTTTTGCGCCGAGCTTTCCATTCCCTTCCATCGCTTCTCATTTGAAGATTTGGCCTTATTTATTTTTTATTCCGCGCTCCCTTCCGCCATCCTTCCGTAGGAACGCTCAAATGCATAACCCGCAGCCTAATTGGGCGTCATGGCGAGCTAACAGACGCCTCATTTGTTTACTAATGCGCGGCATTGATGAAATCGTGCTTATCCTCAGATCACAGTGAGATTTTGTAAACGGTGAAAAAGGTGAAGCGGTTGATGGAAAGGTGCGGAAAAGAACAATCGGGACCAAAAAAAATGGATTCCAAAGGCTTTCATGGAATATTCTCCAAAAGTCTTTAATTGCGTGTTGACTGCGACCTCAACATCCCTTGCGATTTGCAAAGTATCAACGCTTGATGTCATCCGCGGGGATAACGAGGCGCTTTCTTACCGGCGCGGCACCTTTGATATGTTAAAGCTCTCTGACGAAGCAACTGGCAGCAGCAATTGAATTACATTAACTTTGCCTTGTGGTGAGTGAAGGAAGGAGGGGAGAGTCATCAGCGGAGGCAGAACGAGTGGGAGGAAAAAGAAGGCGGAGGAAGATGGAGTAAGACAGGTATCAGAAGAGGAAAAACTGATGAAACCCAGACGACGGGGCGCTCGGCGTATACGTATACTAAATCAGACCTATAAGACTGTCAGCGCCGGCGGCGGAACGCATTTGAAGGTACGGCTTGAAGAATTGAAATGGGTGCATTGCCATCCTTCTCAGTAACTTAACTTTGGAATATATGACTCATTTTGTTATTTATTTGAGGGTATTTCGAAGATGCTGCGCAGTGGTTTTCCAAATCAGCAGGAAAAACTGAAGCTTGTTTTATCAAACATTCGGGAAAACATTTACTGTATTTTCCGCACTAAAAGCCTTATTTAAAAAAAAGCTGATTGTGCGCCTTATAATCCGGTGCGCCTTATATATTGATCAATATTGAGATTGGGATTCGTAGATGGGGATTAAGTAATTTACCTGTTTCTTTTGTGTGTTTACAGTTGAACAATCAGTTGCTCATATCGACATTGAGTTATTATGCTATTGAGAGTTTAGAGTTATTATTTGAATGATTATTGTTATTACTTTGAGTATTAATATATCGTGATTGCACTGGAGGAAAAATGTTGCACTACATGTTATACCTTGCTGTTAAAAGATAAACTGTCACACATTTCGCCAATAATGCCACAATATTGATGTGTGCACAAAAATAAAATTACCATATTTTCCACACTATAAGGCGCACCGGATTATAAGGCGCACCCTCAATTAATGGCATATTTTAAAACGTTTTCCATATATAAGGCGCACCCTTGATTAATGACATATTTTAAAACTTTTTCTGTCACAATATAGTAATACTCAAAGTAATAACAATAATAACTCAAATAATAACTCTAAACTCTCAATAGCATAATAACTCAATGTAAATATGACCAACTTACTTTATCAGTCCCTTCCCCATCTACCAATCCCAATCTCAATATTGATCCATATATAAGGCGCACCATCAGCTTTAAAAAAAAAAAAATTAAGGCTTTTAGGTGTGCCTTATATTGCGGAAAATACGGTATGGTTGAGTAATTTTTATCTCTGGCATTTTTGCCCATAATAGCACATGGTAAGTGTATGAAAGTTATGAATTAACAATGTTTACTTAGCTTTTAAAAGTATTGCTATAATATAGGTCAAATGCTAAGCACTTTTTGCACTGAGCTTAAAAACTTGAACGGACATATTAGCAAGTACGTTTGAACACGTTCTGCAGTCAAAAACGGCACTTCCAATCTTCCCGTAGAGATAATCTCGCTCCAAATCGTTTTAATGAAAACAATAAAACATACATCTGCATTTTAACTCAAGATAAAGGAAGCTTGACAGTTTCGCACTCTTCTTTCTTTAATAATAAACAACAACGAGTCCAGTTAAAAAATAAACCAAGTCCTGCAGCCGTAGGGAGAACAAATAAAAATGAAATCAAATAACCCCCCCTTTCCTTTGCAACATTCTGCCTTTGTTCTTCCAAAGGTTTGAGAACATCTACAACATCAGCTCTTGGGGCTTGTACGTTCTTTGAAGATAACTCACTATTTCCATTGATGGCTAGTAGTTCACCCAACGGATATAATCAAATCAAACATAAAAAAGAAAAGGGAGCATCCTGACACCAAAGTAGTCTTCAAGTGACTCTTTCCAAACCCTTTAACCTTTTCTTCGCTAATACTTGAGCCGGGAAAATAAGTAGGAGATGTAATAAATGATAGCAGAGGCAGTCAGCCATCTGTTGGCTGATGCATTATTGATCCCTGGCTGTCGCCACGGCGACAAGTCCCGCTTTCTGTGGGTGGAGTATACTGACCGTTCACAGTGACACATTGGGCGGACCAAAACAAGCCGGCTTCTCCATCACCAAACAAAAAAGGCGAATATCGTGTCGTCTACTTCGATTTCGCGCTTTTGTAGCAAACCGCGTCCAACGCCGGAGTGTCGCCGTCCGGAGATCTGCGCGAGAAGTGAAAAAAATGAAGCTCCCGGGAGCCGTCTTTCATGACAAGCGATGTTACCGAGTGACACCAGGAGCACCGGGGGCAAATTAGACAGCAGATTAATTACATGGGCTATGTGGCCGTAGCGCTACACACAATAAATGTGCTCATTTCCAGGCTGTCTGCGGCAAACAGATGACTTCATAAAAAAGACACCAGAGGACAGTGTGTGAGTCAAAGAGAGAAAGCAGTAGGGGGAAAGTGGAACATGTATAGAGAAGGTGTATCTTCATCCTTTTTCTGTAGTGCTAGTCTTATTAGGGTCACGGGTGAGCTCTAGCTAATTTCACACCACTTCAACCGAGAGACTACATGCTCGCCAGACAAAGTCACTATTCCGGAATAAAACACATATACTGTACTATCATAAAAGCCAGTAAGACGGTGATATAGATTTTTATATCATTTGAGGCCGCATTTGTGAGTTCACATATCAACAATGTTATTCAGAAATACACACTCTCATGGTGTTTTTTATCATTACTTTTTTTTGTAATCTGAATAGGTGATTAGTTTTGAAGAATTATTGGTGGAATTATTTGATCATTTAAAAAAAGTTCAAAGAGAATAGTTTTATAGATATATTTGGACAAAAACAGCTTTGCATATCTTTCTTTTTATGTTGTTGGTGTTTTCATGTGGATACGGTCTCGCGAATTTCAGTTCAGTTTTCCGGAGACCAATTTCAACGTGTTTCCAAACTTTTGACTGGTAGTATCAATTATAAAATCCATAGTCATAACCTTAACCCTCCGAAACCACAAAAAAAAGACAAAAAAGTCTGCATTTATTTCACTTTCACCCACACTTATCCTATTCATTTGTGTCCACAGGCATGTCCATTTTGTCTGATAATTGTATTCCATTCAAATCAACAAGAGACATCAATGGCAAGGTCAGAATGTCCTCTATAGAGCACACTAGCTAAATACGTGATAATGTGCACTATCTTCCTATGTATTAGTGGTTCATTATTACTGTTCTTATTGTTCTATTACTGTTTTTTTTGTCTGTTTTTGTTTATCGCCTACCTTATTATTAGCTCGATTATGTAGTCTGCTCGGTGACCTGAACGGAATAAGAATTTAATTGCGTGGTATTACCATGCATATGGCAATAAAACTCTTGAATTTAGTCGAGTTTCTCCGATGAGTCCACCAACAAAGACGAAAAAAAGCGAATAAAAATGAATAAAGCTGGTTCTAAGGAGGTTATATGTAAGATTATGACGGCAAAGAACTTTTTTGACAATACAGTTCTATATTATCCCGATACGCATGTGAAGTCTAAGCAGCATTTTCCATTGACTCAAATACAGATGTACCTCGACAGGCACTTACAGGACGTCCTTATTATGAATCCGCCTCAGGCTTCACGAAAAGATTCTCCCACAGTCACTCACTGGCCTTCTTTTCACAGGAGATAATAGCAGGGGTGGACCATGTCATTGCAGTCATTTAATTAAAAACGTTGTGGAATTGAGTCTCCGCGGAATAATTCGCACACGCGCACCTCGAGCTCACACCATCCCTCTGTAATGGAACTCTGTAAATAGGCCTATTTTGAGTTGAACAAGCATCAAGATTAATAACACAATATAAGCTCCACGAGTCAAAGCACCGACGTAATGGATTGGAGTTTCATCTTTTCATTTTTCTCGTTTCCTCTTCCTGTCTCGCCCTGCTATGTAATCTGACAGCGGAGGGTTGGAGTGCACCAACGAAGGATTAGATGGAGAAAAGGGTTTCACTGCTGTGAAGGCTAATAAACTGTGTTTCTGTTGGAGAGATAACTTTGTCCTTGGCTCACTCATAACCTCATCACAATCGTTCAATAAAACACAGACTGTCATAACTCACCGAGGGGACGGCTGGGGTGCAGTTAGGAAATAGGGGAAGGATTACGAATGGCTCGGACCGGTGCTGGGAAAATTCATTAAAAAAAAAAAAAAAGGTTAACTTTCCTCAAAAGGTAATTGGATTATTGAATTACTCTTTGAATGTGATTAGATTCCAGAAAACAATAATTCCAAACAAAAAATCCTAAATAGTAATGATTTTTCAGCGATTTTCACACTGAGTATGTCACGTGACCAACAGGTGGGTCAGGATTGGTCATTCCTCGAGCCTTGAGTATAGATGACATTTTCAGTCGGCCGCAAGGGGAAAAGTGTGTTTTTAAAGAGATAACTGGTGTGTGAAAAATACTTTAGTTTACTGTAACTAAAATATAAATTGTAACTGCTAATAATAAATACTGTTGCTGAAAAACAGCCCCATAGCATGATGCTGCCACCACCATTCTTCATTGCAGGGATGGCATTGGCCTGGTGATGGGCAGTGCCCGTTTTCTTCCAAACGTGATGCCAAGCATTCACGCCATCAAGTTCGATCTTTTTCTCATCAGACGAGAGAATTTTGTTTCTCATGGTCTGCGAGGCGCCCTTTGGCAAATTCCAGATGGACTGCCGTGTGTCTTTTCATTCAGGCCTGATTGGTGAATTGCTGGTTGTCCTTCTAGGCTTTCCTAATCCATTTACAAATAATGGAAACCACGACTACAAATAAGTAAAAGTGAATTTAGCATCACTCACTACCAATGTGGACCAAGATTACTCTGGCACTCGGATGCACATGTAATATGTACGCTATGTTCTTGCCTTTTGGCGTCAATGGTGCTCAAGTAGTGCTTGTGCTTTTTTCACAATGATGGAGCACAATGACGACTAGAGAAAAAAAACGAACATCATGAACTTTTCAAGTGCGTCAGTCACCAGGAGATCCACTTAAAGTGGGGTGTGAAGTAGCCCCCCCCCCCCCTTTCTGTATCTCAGCTCTTCTTACCACTACTACAATAAATACATAAATAAATAAATAAATAAAACAGGATTTGAGCTTACGAAAAACAGAGCAAAAGCAAGTGTTGTGTTCATATTTTTGTTCACTATCCTAGCCTATCGGTCTATATCTTTTCACAAAATGGGGCTAGCTAGCTTTGCAAATATGTTCGAACATACTTGAGAGCAAGATGCTAAAAACATACAGTAACATTAGTTCTCATAGGGAGAAAATGCTATTTTTAAAATTCATCCAGTCGGAATTTTCCAACATATTTGCAAGTATTTTCAAATGTATTGGAACATATTTTATAAGTACATTTTTAAGAAGTTTAAAAATTTCGATATCTATTTAGCTTTCATTTTCTAGAGGGAACCGTCCCTTCTTTTTGCTCGCTTGTATTTCCTCTATTACTGTGTTTAGGTGGGATACAATTAATAATATCTTCTCAGGAAGATATGAAAATATGAAGTTAGCTTGCGTTCAACTTCAGTCCTCTAGCTCCCCACTGGAATGTGCCTTCCCTTTTGAAAACAGCTGGCTTATTTATTTATATTTTTGATACTGATTAAGATCCCTGGAGGGGAAATTCAATTTTTTTGGTGCGCACCGCAGAGAGACACAGACCTCACAAATGCATCTAACTTCTGAAGTGAGATGTCACTGTGATGGAAGGCGCGGGGTGACTACGCCTTTGAGCTGAGTTTTCGAGACGGTTCAGTGCTTTGACGAAAAAAGTGCTGAGAAATCCAGCAGAATTGTTTCGGGTTTAAAAAACAAATCACAAATTCTGTGGGAGTACCCCAACCTCTGAATTACCATAATTCCCCAAATACTATAAGATGCACCTTTTTTTCCCAAAATGAAGGCCAAAAGTGTCATACTATAAACGATATTTAAAAAAATATATATATTTTTTTTTTTTTTTAACGCCAGTGCATGTTTATATTGGGCGTATTCTTAGAATAATTACTGCAACGGTACAAGCTAGCAGTTAACAACAGCTTATGTTAGCTGTGGTAGTTACACCATTATTTTCAATAAAAGAAGCGAGCAGACTGAACCACAGTCCGAGTTCATCCTTGTTAAAACACTGAAATATCATGAGAGCTTATTCAATAAAAATAATAATAACAATGTAACGTTACAGGCAACAAATATCTAACTCATGGATATGAACGCAAGAAAATATGAAGCTTTTATGAAGATGATTTGCCATAGTTTTTACATAGTTTCCAAAGTGTTGGTGCATCTTATACACCGTAACATAGAAAATATCATAACTTGACCCCAAAATTAGGACTGCATCTTATACACAAATGCATCTTATTTTTGGGGAATTACAGTAGTAATATTTATTACATTTACATACAGTTTTCCCCATAGTAGCAGTGTCAAGTCATTTTGGAGCGTGAAACCGTTTCCAACTGCGGATGTTGCAAACTAACTCTGAGAAGGATGAACTTGTAGTTGTAGATGAGAAATGTGCAAACAGATTTACATTGTGAATTAACCGGATTAAGTCTTTAAGAGGCTTTTACAGGTGAACCTGCCTGGCGAGGGACTGAGGCTGCTGCTGAACTACTTTCTTGCGCTTTGAAGTCGCAAACAGCCTCCTCCTTGACTGGCGTAGCAAGAGAGACTCTACAACACAGCCACAATGGCGGAGTGAAATGATTTGCATGCGGCAAAAGTGCTGCTGGGTGACATTTGAACTCCTCAAGGAGAATCGTCTGTACAGTTTGTGCGCCAAGCATTTATGACTGTATTTACATGTACTGTAGTTTGCCAAAGACTGTTAAAAAGAAAAAAGATGGGTACACACGCTATGTTTTTAGCATTTAGCAAAAAAGTAAAATATTAGTAAGTATGTTTGAATGTATTTGAAATGATGTTGTCATGTATTTGAAAACACATTCAAACATGCTTGAAAATACACTCAAACACATATATACATAAATACATTTAAACGTACTTCAAAGTGCGTTTTATTGAGTTTTCCAGTCAAAAATGTTTCATCGACATGTTTCCGTAAATTTGGGCAATTTTGTGGTATCCGAGAATAACGTACTAATGGTTATCCAGCACAGGAAGAAGTGGTTGCGTAATCTTGCCTGTTTGAATTTCATTGTATAAAAAAGCCCATCTTTTACAGCGTAATAAATGATCAATAAAACTTATAATTCAAGGTTTTGCTCAACGGCTGTCATTTGTAGGTCCCAAAGAAACATTGTCACACCGGCGTTTTCATAAAAAAAGACTCTCATATTTTCCACTAAGAATTTCCCTAACATTGAGTCTAAATGTAAAAATAAATATGTGAATACAATAATTGTAAGGCTGCTCCGAATCAGAAGATTAAATCTGCAAAGCCGCCTGTAAGCAACTTTAAAGAACCGCAGCGGACCTTTCATAATTTGAATTAAATTTAGACATACGCATCAGTTTGATGGAATGACCGACAGTAAATGTAACCAACTTGCTAATTTCAATATTCTCGCTGTGGTACATCATCAAAATGTATGTTGATGGTATTCCCTGATTGCACACTCAGTCTGGAAGAGACCATTACGCTTTAAAATGAATTGGTGACCCTCCATGGTGACCTACGTGTAAAATCTTCGTCATCTGCGAATCTAGATTTCCGTCACCTAATCATCAGTCCACTCCGTGAGTCTGACTTGACAATGACAAATACCGCAATTAGTGCAAATATGGACTTTCATTTCCCCATAGATGAAAGCTTGAAAAACGTTTGCCCGTTAAAATGGGGCTATTGATGAATCATTGTAATAACAACAGAATTAGAGCTTGATTGATTTTTTTTTTTTTTTTTTTTAATCGCTCCAGTCACATCGGTCCAACCTGGTCAATCATAATAACTTGTAATGCTTTGGTTGAGCGAACATTATTTAAATGTATTGCAGAAGGATGCAAATGCAAACTCATTCTCCTTTGTGTGAGATCAACGATGGCTTTATGTCAAATCACAGACAGGAAAAAAAAAAAAAAAGATTATCGCAAGAATTCCCAATCTAATACCAGATGGGCACTTAAAATAAACATTCTGTTCATTTCATCGGTGCATTTTAGTCATCTATGCAAAACAGGCTAATTATATCCTGCTGCACTTTCATTGTTGGCAAAATAAAATTGGTCATCTGCTCTCTGTTGCATTTCAACTTTTATACGCAAAAATTAATCCCGAATCAGCATCTGTTTGGATGGATTTTCCTTGTTTAAAAAAAAAAACCCTTCTAAACTGACTATTTATCCTGTACACACACACACATATATATATATATATATATATATATATATATATATATATATATATATATATATATATATATATATATATATATATATATATACACATATATATATATATATATATATATATATATATATATATATATACATATATATATATATATATATATATATATACTGTATATATATATATATATATATATATATATATATGTAAAAATGTAGCTTTAAGGACACAAAGATGGCGTCAAGTGCACATTCATCGGTGTGTAACTAGATGACGGATAAATAACATGCAGTATTTGAGGGTTTTCATATAGGCTGCTTTTTTTGTCCAAATTTTAAAATAAAAACACAAGGTGCTGATTCAAAATGGAACAGGAATCTTTCATAACCCTTGTGCAGCGGTTTGTCCAATCCTTTGATCTTGACATCAAAGGTACATCCCATCAAAGGGAAACCTAGGGAGCTGAAATTTTACCCAGCTGGTGACATGATGTCAACATCACACTACCAGGGATGCTTCACCCCTTGTCTAGAACAATGCGAGAACGACGTGGAAGAAAATGACCAAAAACGGTCAAAATACCGCAAAAGGGTAAAAGGAGAGAACAGTTGACTGACTTCAAAGTAGAACGAAAGCCCATCTGCCTAGGTTGCGACGCTTGCCCTTAGTCTCGTGCTTCCTGCAGAGAGATAACCAGCCGTAGCTCTAAACACTCCCAGACAGACTCTTATCCCTCTGGCTTAATGTCCTTGCAGGCTGAGAGCAATGCCAAAGATGGATGGCCCAGACTTCTTCCTTCACACCGGGGTCTCAGCTTGTGAGATTGCATGATACCATCTACGATCTCTTCCGTCTGTGACATTCAAATGGCCTAGCCAAACCCCCCTCCCGAACGCCACCTGCGAAACCTCTCCGATCGATTTATCTCGCCGGTGTGGCGTCTGTTAAATCCTCGGGCCTCAGAAAAACACCGCCAACGCGTCAGGAGGGACATGGATGCTCCGGACATCCCACATCCCAATTACTGAAACGGATCACTCCATCTAGTGCCAAATGATGTGCATTCACTGTTTGCCAACTTTCTCTCCAGCTCGCATCTGTCGGCGCGCATCCTTGACATGCGGCGATCAAATGGGCGCTTTTAGAGTTCAACACTTGACCCAGACTTCAGTCGGCCCCCATTCCAACACATCCTCTCCTGCATCCTTTAATCAGTCTGGCCCTCCATCACATCAACTCCTTTCCTGCATCAACAAATCTAATCACATCTCTTCCGCTCTGAGCCGTCTTACATGTGCAGCCCCGCCCCCAAACAATGTTCCAGAAGTGATGACAAATGAGTGGCTGACAGGACAATGTCAGGGGGATAGGTACAAAAAAAAACGCTAAAATTAAAAAATCCATTGATATATCTTTTTTTCCATATGAGTTCCGGCTAACATGGTAAATTTGAGTTTTGCTTCCAGACAGAGGTGCGAAAGCTGCATTTTAGCTGCCAATAAAAGACAATTCAGTGTGGTGGGCCCACAAGGCTTGGTAAAACCAAAATGGAAAAATAGGTAAGAGTTTACAATGCGAAGCTAAATCTTTGAGCGCCCTCAACTTCAACTACTCTTATTTATTTACTTACTTATTTTTGGGAAAGCGTTTGGAGAGCTCTCGTTTGATCTCGAGCTGGGAAAAAGTTGACCAAGTAGGGTAAGGCTAAGAATATCAGATGTAACCTTTGTTGTGGAATTGGTTTCAATATTTTATATTCTATATTTAATAAGATTGAGTTCTAAGGAAGTTTGATCACTAAAGAGGGGAAAAAAAAACAACTAAATATAGCCAGCAATCTTCAACTTGTTTTGTGTATAAGGTCACCATATATTAAACAGGTCCAAAGCATACTTTTCATTTCTATTCTTGGTACTTTATAATATAAAAGTACTGTCCAGATGATTCATTAAAGCAAAAAAAAAAGTCAGCGTTAAAATATGACATCCCCCCAAAAAAAATATTTAAAAAAAAAAAAAGACCCAGAAAAACTGATCCTGTAGTAAAAACAAAAAAACTGATCCTGTAGTAAAATAAATGTGGGCCACCCAAATCACCCATTTTGGACCAAAAAAAAAAAAAAATCTTTTTTTTTTTTTTGGTCCAAAATGGGTGATTTGGGTGGCCCACATTTATATGACTACAGGATCCGTTTTTTTTTTTGTTTTTATTTTTTTTTATTCTTCAAAGGTTGTCATTAAAAGAGTTAATGAGATGACAGAGTGAGGTGAATGAAACGAGCTGTATTCCAGGTCATTTGTTAGCGGCCTGTGGTATCAGAAGAGACTGGTGCAGTGGTGTAAAATGCAGAGCTCAGTGTAAGCAATAAAAAGAGATATTCACTGTAAATCTTGGCCAGTCAATGAAGCAATAAACATCCCAAACACAATCAGCTGCTACTTTGCCGCTGCCTGCACATCTGTTTTTCTCGCGGAGCAAGACATGCTAAAAGTAGAATTACTGCCGTGTTGTTGGAGGCCTCCGCCAACACATCAAGTTGCAGTTTACATTCATGTCATCCTGAGTCCATAATATATGTACTCAGGACTTTGAAGGAATGTAATTGCATGAATTAAATATCACCCTCCTGTTCAACAAGCCGAGCCTGGAATATACAAGTATCTCACATATATACGTTCAATTGGCCGACCCTAATATATATATATATATATATATATATATATATATATATATATATATATATATATATATATATATATATATATATATATATATATATATTAGGGTCGGTCAATTGAACGTTTTAATTGCTCTATATGTAAACAACGATAGATGATTCAGATAAAGAACACATCCATTGGATCGGTAAAGCGGCAACATTGCTGGAGAAGAAGACTGATGAAGTGAGAACTTGATGAAGGTGAGTGTGTGCCATCTGTACCGCCTGCAATTTCTCACCTCACTGATCCACAACACATTGACCCTACGACTCCTTCTTCTCTCTCCTACACCACGACGTGCTCTCAGGCCGGGCACATCCATCTGTAATACACACACACTTGGAGAACCGTTCCACTGTACTTCGCATGTTCTGGAAGAGTGATAGGAGTCAATTTGTGGTTTGCTCAAATAACATGCTGGAGAAGCCAGCTTTGAAATTATGGCGGCTGGATTGAGAGGAAAGAGGAGTGTCGAGAGATTGGACGGCTGACCTTGATTCTAAGGTGTGGTCTACAATCAGTGATAAACATCCCTTGGTGAAGATAAAAAAAATGAAAAGAGCATTCCAAAGACTATGCAATCTGAAGACTTCCTGTCAAGGAGTACGCTCTAAAAATGGATGTAAAATAGAATATTTAAAAATTAGCATGAAGACTGAACGGTTAGCACATACTACTCGCTGTAAAAACGGGCTTCATGCGTGGAGTTTGCGTGTTCTCCCCATGCCTGCGTGGGATTTCTTCAGGTACTCCGGTTTCCAGATTGGCCCCAGCACGTCTGCGATCCTAGTGAGGAAAAGTTTAGTTGAATTGTGCTTTCCGAAATTGTACACAGTGTTATTGAAAAACGTCCTTTGATCAAGGGCAAAACATGACACATGACACATGACGCGCAACACATGTGGGCTGAAATTTCATCACAAAATAAATGACCTTCATCAGGCCGTAAAATACTGAAAAAATCATAATTAATGACACCCAAGCATCCATTTACTCTTCAAAGCTGACAAAAATATGAACCAAAATATGACCCAGTCATATTAAATCAGTTTTACTAGCATCTTTTTAAAGTCCAACTAAAAGACTTCACAAAGCCGAATATAGAAAATTGAGTTGCTATCTGGAGCGGGTGGCGAAATCCCCAAGGTTATTCCTGAACCTTGTTTTTCTTCAACTACAATAATTGACTCTTAAATGAGGTATGACCATGATTCATGTGAGAAGAGAATACATAATCCTCGCCATCTCAGGAGAGATTTATAGCGCGATGTGGCCCAACTGATGGCCATTTTATCTGATTGAATGCCATGCAAAGTACTCCATCAAGTCAAGCCCGATCAGTCAGCGAATGTCTGAGCTGCGATGACAGCAGCTTTGTCTGTCGAAAAATCTTCACGGGAAGTTATGACATGCCGAGCCGGGTAAACGACGGGCGACTAAATTTCACCTACTTTTGATCGGGCGCTAAACACATGGAGTGAATCGTCTCCAGAATGGAAATCGAGTATTGGTAATGTAAATGTTGTGGTGTACATCTGTTGTGCTAATTTTGTATCGTAAAACCGTACTCATGTCGTTCCGGATTATAAACGGTAGCTACAATTCGAAAGGTCCCAGTTAGCAGTACAATACATGTTAAAATTCGGCTACTGGTCTGTAAATCACTCGATGTTTTGGATAAATAAAAAAAACATATTGAATTTTAAACCGTTAGGACTCGGGCCAAGTAGTGGAGCTCAATTTTCAAAGTAAACTTGGTGAAACAGCGCAAACAAAGTAGAAAAACGAAGAAAAACGAACAACGAAAAAATTGGAAAAAATCCAGGTTGGAAACAGCTTTTTTAAATATATTATTTTACAGGGCTTTGTTTTTCTTCCAGAGATGCGCTACGCTGAGCTCTCCCAAATCTTAGCGGAGATAAGGTTACGCATGGGAGGAGGATGGAGGAGAAAAAAAAAGGTCTGAGGCCATGCCCCAAAAAGAAGGCATGGCTCAAGTCTGGAAAAAAAAAAAAAATCCCTTCACATGCGCTAATACAAAGACAATATGGGGGAAGTGAGGCCATGATGTGGCCCTACCGTAAGCGGTAAAGTACTTGGGATGAATTCAGGAACGGCTGGCCAATTGGATCACAAATTCGTAGCTGCTCAAATTTGTTCAAATTTAACACTTATGTGGTATTTTGTTCAATCCTTTGCTCTTAAAGGCATTTCTCATCAAAGGGAGAGCATTAAGTTTCTGGCCGTATTCTTAGAATAATTACTGCAACGGTACAAGCTAGAAGGTGAAGGTGCAGTTAACAACAGCTTATGTTCGCTGTGGTAGTTACAACATTATTTTCAATAAAAGAAGCAAGCAGACTGAACCACAGTCCGAGTTCATCCTTGTTAAAACACTGAAATATCATTAGAGCTTATTCACTAGAAATAATAAAAACGATGTAACTTTACACGTAACAAATATGTAACTCGTGGATATGAACATAAGAAAATATGAAGCGTTTATGAAGATGATTTATTCTGTTTTGCTATAGTTTTTACATCGTTGCCAAAGTACTCGCACAAAAGAAGACAGTAGTGAGGTGAAATTTCACCCAGATGGTGACAACATGTCAAATTTTCACACTACCAGGAGTATGCCATCCCTTTACAATAATTCTATGAGAATGATGTGGAAAAAAAAAAAAAGACCCAAAAATCATTAAAAAAAAAAAAAATGCACAAGGGTTTTCAACAACCTCTTGTCTGATTCTTCTGCACCTAACACATGAGTGTGTGGGTGTCCTCCTTGTGTCTAACAAGCTATTGCTCCATCCATTATTAATCCTCCATATCTAATTCAGGATCCTGCCTCATTGTCCAGGGACACCGTGTTACTCGTGTTGGCAAAGCAACAAAAATGTAGCTTTAATATTGTAAAAATTTGCTCCATTACTTACTTACTTCGAACATTTACATGTTCCATCTCAAGAGCTTTTAATGGAAATACTTTCGCACCTAGCTGTCAAAGCATTTTGTGTGATGTCCCTTCTCCGCGGCTCATAATAATTCGGTGGCCTTGCCCAGTCTTTTTAACTCCTCACTTTCCTCCCTAGCTGGAATTCAGTTTTTTTTTTTTTCCCCTCCAAGAAATACAACTCCCCAAACCCTGAATAATGCATTTTTTCCCCTCAGAAGTGAATTCAAACTGCGATCATAAGTGGGAATTATCGCACCAAACCGATGCGATCTTGGCTAATGAAAATCATTTGAATAAATCGTCAGGTTACTTTTAAAAAGCTGACACTACCTAGGGGTAAGTCGTGAAAATACACTTTTTGTGTTCGGAGTGATCAGAGGAGTCATAGTGCGAAGCTCCAAGCACTTGCCAAGTATTCCCTTTAGTGGATTATGTGCAAAAGTCAAGGAATGTGATGAGAGTGGACCTGGGGGCTTTAATTGGATTTCTCAAAATGCTGACCAGAGGAGGAGTCTGATCTCAACATGGATTCAAACACCTTTTTTTTTTTTTTGCCCGTAGCCACAGGTTCTTGTAAGGAGTATCTGCTTTGGCGAGAAGCATGTACTGCAAATAAATCCTTTCATGCAAGGCAAGTGATGAAAAACGGTGTTACGGATCCCTCCCCCCAAAAAATGAAAAAAATAATAGATACAATTGGAAAGGATTATATATCACATATTTGGACTGGAATAACAATCTTCTCATTTTGGCAGTTTTAGCTTATGGTGTAGCAGCGGCATTGCGTCATGAGTTTAAGCCTCTCTCATGTAGTTAAGTAGGCTTGTAAAAAATACAAACATCACAGTATGACGCAATTAGAAACCGAGCATTTGCAGTGAGGCTTTTTTAAAGCGCATTGGGCATCATATGGAATAGATAAAGCGCTATATAATTGCACTCCATTTTACTTACGTTATATTGCTTTATTGGCAAAGTTAACAGCAAAGTTAATTGCATCCCGCCCAAATACATATATATATATATATATATATATATATATATATATATATATATATATATATATATACACATATATATATATATATATATATATATATATATATATATATATATATATATATATATATATATATATATATATATATATATATATATATATATATATATATATATATTTATAAGTTGTATTCTTCTTCAATGTCAAGCAGAAATGAATCGCAGGAAGCGATAGTGGTAGCATAGGCCTCGATCAAATTTCATATTGGATGTATTTCTATAAATCTTAACTTTAGGAGGAAAAGGGCCAGGCCTCCAAATCTAAAGCCATCAATTTTCGATGCTGTCCGACTTAATGCTTGCCACTCACCCGCTCCGGCTTATTTTTTTTCTCCACTTTCCATGACTGAGGGGAGACAAGATAATATCCCCCTTTTCATGCACTGCTGGGGACATGTGGGCTTGGCGAGACGCATGACTACTGCTGGAAAAGAAGTATTATGCACTAAGAGTGGCGTGTCTTCACTTTCAGTAATATCCACTGAAATATCAGTCACTTTTTATTTCATTGGAAGGATTGGCTGCTGGTCTCAATAACCTGTTTTTCAACGATGAATGCCCAATGAATTGTTTTCTGACATACTTTTTATTTTTGAATTTCATGATTATTATGCACTAATGTAGCTCTGCTATGCATTTGTTGCCGTTTTTATGCATTTTTCTAATTGATCAAAACTGGATTGGAACGGATTAGGCTTTTGTATGCAAAAAAAGCACCTCTACTTACGAAAAATTGACACGTGAGCACATAACTTCAAAAACTTCTATCACTGCCTCAAAGTATCTCAATAAGGTTTCCATTTTTGGCTTGGCTCCGATCCACCTCTCCTCCACTAAAGTTGATACCAAGCCATCAATTCCATTAAGCACTGGCGCGAGTCACAAAGCCAAAGCTTCCCTCCAGAATATGTCTCTGACGGTGATAAGATTGAGCCCAGAAATAATCTTGTAAACCACAATCTGTCTCTGGTTCGAACTTTGCTTGTCCACCTTTTCTCTCAGTGATAGCTCCTGACAGTTCTTCTGTGCCACTTAATTATAGGGCATGCTACTGCGCAGATCAAGTCATCTCATATGGAGAATTAAGTTTGTCACCGTAGAAAAAAGCAAAACTGGGAAGCAGGTAAACAAACAAAAGATTTTTGAAATAATTTTCACACGGGTGCTTTGGGTTATATTCCTATATATTTATATATACTACTACTAATAATAATACATTGAAATTATTAATCATTTATGGGCATACAAAGATAGTATTTACAACAAAAATGCTAACACAATTCATATTTCTGACCCCTCCAGAAAAGTGAGAAAAAAATTTTCGGGCCCCAAAAAGTTCCTGTTTTGCTGCCTCCCATATAAGGCAGACGGTTTTTGCTTGCATAGCTGCAATTGTTTTTTTTTTTGTTTTTTTTCCCTAGAATGGATTAACAGGATTTCCCTTCACCTCTGCAAGTTGTCCATCACTGAAGTCAAGATTTAAACTCAGAGCCCGCAGACTGTAGGCCCCCCTGACATGGCTTTGTTAAATTAACTAGGTTACGCGTACACATCATTTGCTGAAAAAAAAAAAAAAATCAAATATGTTTGACATTTACCTGCGCAAGTAGGAATCTCTTGTGTGTTATTGAGCTTTAATTTAAGAAGGCAAGATGATAAGTTAATTAGGTCACATCCCTTTGGGATAACTGACGCTAATACCAATTTTCACGGTAATTCTTAAAATTGCTTCTGGCCAATGTAATTGAAAAGATAATGCTAACATTTAACATTTCCATCGGGAAAGTCAGAGAGAAACAAACACAGTGTATTGTTTCCTCTAAGGATTTTAAACTCTTGTCTGGGGTTAAATTGCAATCAAAGTACTGAGGAAAGCGCTCGGAAAAACTGCTCTAAATTTCAGCTTAAATATGCAAATTGGATAAATGGTAGCTAGAATTGGAATAATAGCGGAATTGCAGTCATTAAATTGAAAAGGGTGGCTAACTACACTTGAGAAGTCACATTCTGGGAGAGGAGAGCAAACATCAGTGGTGAATGTGGAGCGAAAATTCACTCATCTTAAATTCTTTATCAAGATCTGCAGCCCCCCCGCCGCCGCAGTTATGACGACATGTTCGATCTTGCTTTATACAGAATATAGTGCAGAAGTGTCCAGACTAAGGCCTAAGGGCTATTTGCCCGCCCTCCAATTTTCTTTAAGTAAGAGGGAAGGTATTGGTGTTGCTTAAACGCAAAAATTACAAACGCCAACTAGTAACTTTTTAAATACTCTTTAAAAATGTCTAAGGATATTCATTGGACAATTTTCTGATTTGCAAATGGTAAAGCCCTAATTGCTTGACTTACTGGTGTTAGCATGTTTAAAAACACCCCTATTCCAAAAAAAAGAAAAGGGTTTCGGGGTTTGCGACGAGCCTAAATTGTAGACTTCACCCAAATTTTAAATTTCCCATCCTCGACAATGTGAAATTGTTAGGCAGCGAGGGGAAAAATAGCAAACAGAATTTTAATTACAGCTGAGTGAATTATGGAAGCCAGATTCAGTGTCGTGTCTCCAGTTGATGGATTCCACTCACACTCTCATGCTAGCATTCTCTCGTCTGTCAACTCTCCAGTGCCCCTTGGCTCTGATTGTATTACTCATTCTTGTGGATCATCTGTCATTTCTAGTCACTGTGAAACATGGCCACATATCACAACAAGACAGAGGCAAGGGATATTCCGTAGACACTCACCGCTCACAAAATTAGACACAAACCAAATGAAGTGTGAGAAAATCTACAGTGCATCCGGAAGGTTTTCACAGTGCTTCACTTTTTCCACATTTTAGCCTCATTCAAAATGTATTCAATGAATCTCTTACCTCAAAATTCTACATTTGGAAATTTCTAGAGCTGTTCAGGTGTCTGAACTGAGCGATCTGAGAAGAAGGGCTGAGAGGTGACCAAAACCCCAATGGTCACTCCGTCAAATCTCTGGCATTCCACTTTGGACAGAGAAAGGCGTTCCAGAAGGACAATTATCTCTGCAGCAATCAACCAATCGGGGTTGATTCGATTCATCAGATTATCCAGAAAAAAAGCCATTCCTGAGTAAAAGGAACATGGCTGCCTGTCTTAAATTTGCCAAAAGGAAACTGAATGACTCTCAAACCATAAGAAAAAAAAATCAGGGGTCATGTTTAGAGGAAGGCAAGCACCACATCACCAGGCCAATCCCATCCCTATAGTGAAGCATGGTGGAAGCAGCATCATGCTATGGGGATGTTTTTTTAGCAGCAGGAACTGGCAGACTAGTAAGACAAGAAGGAAGACTGAATCCTGGATGAAAACCTGCAGCAGAGCGCTCTTGACCTCAGACTGTGGCGAAAGGACTTGAATTTAATATAAACATCTCTAGACAGACCTGAAAATGGCCGTGAACAGACGTTTCCCACACAACCTGATGGAGCATGTGAATTACGCAAAGAATTGGATACGTGCTAAGCTTTTGGAAATCAAAAGAGGAAAAAGAGTTGATGAAGAGTTGATGAATTGCTGCCAAAGATGGATCAGCAAAGTATCAACTAAAATGTATAAAACCGGTTTGGAATGAGGCTGTCACATGACAAAAAATGAAAAAAGTGAAGCGTTATGAATACTTTCTGGATGCACTGTATAAAGAATACTGAACACATTAATTATTAGAAATCAATCATTTCACTCAATAATCTAAATAGCAACCGTATGACAAAGATTTCCAGGATTTTAATTGACCAGTTTGATGAGTGTTGAGTTTTGGCAAGGACGGTGAAATGTTGTTTTAAACAGACCGCTTGCCACAGACTTTGGGTCATCAGCGTGGTCATTAAGCAGACCGTAATGGGCCATGAGAGAGGCGGTTTCGCTCTGGCTTGGAGCCGGATGACCTCCGGATCAGACCGCTATTACCAGCTAACGGATCGCACCATTATGTCCCTGATGGAGGGGAACATGAAGAAAATTCTGGTGAAGATGGGGGAAAAAATGCTCAATTTTCTACAAGGTAGCCTATGTCACGTGAAACTCATTAACAACAGTGTTTGCGGACAGATACTGACTTCCTAGAAAAATAAAACGTTTTAATTAGGTAATGCGAGAGATATGAAACGTACCTCATTTACTTAAGCTAATTTTCTTTGTATTCAAATCCAGTTAACAAGAAAATATGATAAATTATTGTCTTTAATCTCGGCGAGCAGGACAACATTCATCTTGCGCGCTATTTTAAAATTAAGTCAACGTGACTAATGGCATGTCAGTGGTGGAGACATACCGAGGTGAAATGATCTCTCACCAGGACAGGCCCACCGTGCCCTTGCATTGTGACCTTTTATTCGATTCATCAATAACGCCACTTTTTTTTCTTCTTCAAACTCATTTATACTGTGTAGAATACAGGATCGGCGATGCCAGAAGGGCATTCTCTCGCGTTTTCAGGCGCATCCACACATTTTTGTAGAAAATGATTAATGATCGGGTTTGAGTGGGTTCAATCATCTACAGTATAGGATGCGATTCAACCTTGCGCTGGCAGCCCACACACATATGTCGCCTCGGAGCGAGAAAGCCCGATTCAAGCATGGCTGCTTTTAAGACCACTGCTTGCTCACACCGGGACGATTGGTGGCGAGATTCTCCAAAAATAAAAAGTGGGACGTGGCAAGTTTGCTGAAAATGAAATACGCGATTAAATCCAAACAGGAACCACAACAAATTTAATCGCTGGTTGTTCTGTGACTGGTGCTTGTGGTATATTACTTTAGCTAATGCTAAATGCTATCTTAGACAGCCACCAGCGCTCTCCATGATTTAAACTTTATTGCTTGGTCCTGGCATTGTGCTGGAGTACTCAAAATTGTGTCCCCTTCCCCTGCGACTTAAGTTGACATACGGCTGTTTTTATATTGGTCTGTCAAATAAAGAATAAAATGTTTCCACTTACGTAAGAAGAAGTACAGAAATAGACCCCATAATGGAGAATGCACCTTATAATGCAGGGTGACATGGTGGAAAAAAATAAGCTAGGTATTGATCTTTAAATGCGATTAGTAGGTGCCGGTTAATGAAAGATACGCTATTGCTAATGCTAATCCATGCTAACTACGGAGCTATGCCAACTATTTGGCTTTGACAACATAGATTTTTCATGCGGTTTGATGGTCATGCTTTGGTCACGTGAAAGTCTTGGTGGAAGGGTTATAAAAAAAAAAAAAAAATTCTAAACAGCTCGCCTTTTTATATTCTCAGAGTCAGCTAAGCAAAACATAGTGAAGTGCGAGAACAAACTCAAGAGAATAAACTATTTGAATACTGTCAATTAAAAAAATCACTTTTGCACTTTTTCACCTTCATGACATTTTTCAAGTACAGCAAAAATATGAAAATAAATTCCATCGGAACTCCATATTACTTTTTCAATCTAAATTCAAAAAACAAGAAGAACCATGCCGAGCATTCTCAGCGGCCCGCACGATCATTCTGGATTTCTATTAACGCCTCCTTCAATCAAGCCCATGATAGTTAAGCCCGGTATAAAATGCCATCTCAATTTCCAGCTAAACGATTCCGTGTATAATGACCAACGACTATAATATTTTCTTTAGTGGATGATATTTTTCGCCTCTTGAAAGAATCTCGGTGGACGCTAAGTGTCGGAGTGGTAATATGTATGTTGAACATCGAGGACATTGAGGCTTTTATCCTTTTCCAAATGACTTTAAAAGGGGCTAAAATTGAATTTTCCAATTGACATTCTTATTGAGAGAGAAAAAAAAAAAACTACATAGGCATTAAACCTTATGTGGGTTTCCGCAGCCCTTGAAACTAGATGGACTTGACACTAGAGGGCTCACATGCTTTGCCGAACAGAATTCCACATTGTTGCAGCCAGGAGTGGTTTGTTTAAAACTCGTCCACTATTGCATCCTTCAGGAATGGAGCATATTCGTGTGCAATTTTCTGTCCATAAATAAATACCATAAAGACGAGGAAAATTTTAAAAGAGATATTTTTTATGTGTTCCTATTACCTGATATCTGCGGCTCCTTGGTCCATGTCAATCGAATGGCAGGGGGGGTTGCACACGTGCCAGTTAACTAAGCAGCTGGTCCACCCCGTGGGAGTCATTAGCAGTGAAGCTCATCTTTTTGTTACACAACCTGGTTTGTGTCTCTCACTCCCGAGCCAAACCCCGGGGCCCATGGTGTTCCCTGCACACCTGTTTTTTTTTTTCCTGTCCGTCTTCGCTTTGGTTTATTTGGCTTCCACGACTTGAGTGTGCTCACATTAGGTTGGATAAAACAACAACAAAAAACATTTGATCGGTTTATGTGCTGTTCAGCAATGTATCATTTGATAGTCATCGTGGGTTGATGTCATTGTCAGATTAATCTGACAGGTGTTTGCTAAACACAGAAACAGCTTAAGTTTAGCTTACTACATAAATGCAAAGCACACAGCTAATGAAAGCAACAAAGATGCTAATGTAGCTGAACGCATCTGGGCAAGTCTGCGATGAACAGGATTGACGTTTTTTTGTAAATTTCAAATTATTTGGCAACCGACCCAAGAAAATCGAAAAATTTGTTCTGATAGTTGTAACTAGAGATTGCAGCTAGCACTTGGTATTCTTCTCAAATACAGCAGAAGATAAATGGTTATGATTGCATCTGTAAGAGAAAACACAAAGTATCAAAAAAAAAAAAAATCTCAGAATTCCAGCCGTCAGAAAAACTTGCATCAGAGCTTCGCTTTGCCTCCCCTAAAATCACGTCTGGAACCGGCTCAGAAACAAAGACCCCATTTGCTTGCTTTGGCCCAGAAACATCTCTCCTCAGCCAGCTTCACACCAACCCCAAAAGGAATCCCTTGTCATTCTCAAATTCGATCAATGATATTGACCGTTTTTATTCGGTTGCATTACAGAGTCTTATGAGTAGGAAAATCGGATTTAAGTACTAAGAGACGGCTTCAAGCAGTAAACAGGAGGCCCACCCCCTGTCTCATCGTTCCGAGACACAACATTATGTATAATTGATCCCCAGAGTGGGAAGGTTGAGAAAAAAAAATATATATTTCATGTCAAATTGCTGATTCAGAAATGTTGTTGTTACGGCCCATTCCGGAAAGATTAATGTACTCGGTTGGCTTGCCGACTCGTCAAATCTATGACTCTCTCAGTTGGGAATTCTGAAGGTTGTTCCGACTGCACAAAGGTCATCCCTCACAGGATTCAAAGAGAAGCGAGGTTACGATAGCGAAATAAGTCAATTCCATTGGAATTTACCACCAATAAATCAACTCATTTCTCTGCCTGCACACAATTAACTTGACAAGTTGGCATCCCGTGAGAGAATTGCGGAAACGGTTACATTTGTCATTTCATTTCATTTTTCATTAGGATGATGAGCAAGGGGAAGCGAATATCAAATCCGCCTCACAGAATTCAAATCCACCTGGCTCCGAGTGTTCCTACGTGGAGTTTGCATGTTGTCCCCATGCCTGTGTGGGTCCTCTATGGGTACTTCCTCCAAGACGCCAAAACCATGCATGCAGGTGCGCGATGGATCTCTGCGTGCACTGCGATTGGCTGGCAGCCAGTTCAAGCTGTCCCCCGCCTACTGCTCATAGACAGCTGGGATAGGCACCAGCAAGCCTTGTGAGGATAAGTGGCTCTAGAAAATGGATGGATGATGAGCAAGGGTAATAAAGAAAAAACACTCTTGATTTAAATACATTGACAAGACAATTTACTCTGCATTTTCTCTTCTAAATACCTCAAATCCCTTTAGGTAGCCTTTGGCACTGAGAGTTTTCACTTAATGGTGCATTACTACTTAATGCTTTTTAACACGCCTGTTTATCAGAGGCACGTTTTTAAACAATACGGATGCAAAGCACCGGCTTTGTATTTATTACTGTAATAATAATATAATGATTGCAATTTTTGAATTCAAGTTGAACCCAAGTTCACAAACTATATATATATATATATATATATATATATATATATATATATATATATATATATATATATATATATATATATATATATATATATATATATATTTGTGCTCCAAAATGCTGCATAGTATAAAAAACAAAATCAAACTGTCAAATCAGTGTGCAACCTAGTCTTTTCACATAGAGCAATGCTTACTGCGTCAACGATGTTGGACTATTTTGGGCAAGCTGTATCCATGATGAATATAAACAAGGCTGTGTAGCTACATGAAGAAAGATGGCCTTCATTTCCTCTGCGGCGTTGGCAGAATCACACCTGAGATTGAGATACTTCAAAGAAGCCTGACCAGTGGGGAAACCCCGGGTTCTTATAACCTCTTTTTTTTTTCCTCTCTTCCCACCTTCTTTTTTTTATTTCTTCTCTCTTTCTTTGTGGCCTCAACACCTGGGTATGAGGTGCTTCAAAGTAGCCGAATCTTGTAATAACATTACCGCTAGGAGGTTTTACTTTCCTTGGAGCCACACTATGTTCTAGATTGTATTGTACATTTATTTTATTTATTTTCTAGGGAGTTTACTACATTAAAATTCCTATAACTTCCGAAACATGACTCACCATCGGTCTGCCTGTTTGTCATAACTGAATCTAAATCTCTCCACCGACTTGTTTTTTTTTTTCTTTTAGGTTCCTCGATTCCATCCTCTCCATTTTCCTCCGCTCGGCTAAATGATCTTAAGGCATAGTAGCTGAGGTTTTTATAATCCGCCTCTGTGGTGCACTTCAGGTTTCAAAAGAAGATGGAGGTAAGTAAAAGTGCATATCTTCAAAGAATATCTTGGTTAGAGTAAAAGTAAGTAAAAGTAAGTAAGTAAAGTAAGTAAGTAAGTAAAGTAAGTAAGTAAGTAAAAGTGCATATCTTCAAAGAATATCTTGTTAGAGTAAAAGTAAGTAAAAGTAAAAAAGTAAAGTAAGTAAGTAAAGTAAGTAAAGTAAGTAAGTAAAGTAAGTAAGTAAGTAAAAGCGCATATCTTCAAAGAATATCTTGGTTAGAGTAAAAGTAAGTAAAAGTAAAACAGTAAAGTAAGTAAGTAAGTAAAGTAAGTAAGTAAGTAAAAGTGCATATCTTCAAAGAATAGCTCGGTTAGACTCCATTCCTCAAATGAGTGTTTTAATAACACACATCTTTTTATTTACATATTTTTCTTGCAAAGGACAAGCCATGTATAGCATTTCAACAAGATTAACATAGTACCAATATTATATTATTAGGTCTAGTAAATGTTTCTGTAAAGAGTGGCGCTGCTGCTCTATAGCAAAGTACAATAAAGCGATTTAATCCCAACCATCAGTGCCTGTGGAACGCCGGCGAAACGCAAGAGGGGAATATAAATAGTACGCCAGAGACTAATGGGCCTCATTTTAGGCGAAGAATATGACCTACAGTATTTCAGAGAGAATCAAGGGTAATCAATTAAGAGCTCCTTTAGTGAAGGCACCCACTTTAATTACTCGGCGAACGTGATTATTCTCTCAGTTGCGACCTACCGCCCAAGAATACGGAGATATTATACTTGCAGCATTAACATTGCTGCCTCGTTCTGGCGCTCGTCCAAACTTCAGGAGACGCGGAAAAAAAAAAAAAAAGAGGATATAGTCTGCGATATACAGCAAACCCGTACATATTCCGCATGCGCTCTTTGTAGAAATGTATTAGCATAATATATACATCAAATTATATGGCATGACTTTAGGGAGTTAGAGCTTCACTTCACTGGACTGCCTGAATTCTTACTCCTCCCACATTTGAGTCAAGAAAAGAAAAATGGCTGAATGAAATGGTCGGACAGATGGATTATATCCCCGTTGCCCACTTGACTGCATGTAATGGGCAGGAGAGTGGAACTGTGTGTGTGTGTGTGTGTAAACTCCTGAGTGGGAGGGGCCAAGATCACATCAGCCTCTTTGCTATTAGGAGCCAATTGGGGAAAAAAGGCTGACTAACTGTTCTGTAATGACCTTGCATCTGTTTTGGATGCGTGTGGTGGTAGTTGTGCAAGCGGTCATAAAAAAAAAAAAAAAAAAAAGTGCCGGCTTTCCAAGATGCTTAAGAGCTTTAAGGTTAATTGCTTGTGGTGGCAGTCAAACTCAATATGCTGATCAATGGGCTGTGCATCCTCCAAATTCATTTCCTCATAATTACACTACATGCGCCTGAGCGACGCATAAGTCTGTCATCGTTAAAATCGCGAGGATGGGTGGGGCAAATCGGAAGGGCGAGTGGTGAACAATTCAATGCGGAATAATCAATAAAGCTGGCACAGTGAATTTGAGCAGATTTCTCAATACTTCATAAAACCGATTGTCAAAAGTTTTTTTAGTTTATACATACATATATATATACACACACAAACACACACGTGCCAAATTTGCCGTCTAAGGTCGTAATGATTAGCATCAGCTACGTGAACAGTAAAACTGATTGCAACGTTTTTTTTTTGTTCGTGCGTTTTATCAGAAATGCCATTCCCATTCACTTCAACCAAAATTTCAATCAAAGAAATGGAAAAGGTTGTTCACGATAATAAGCCCTTTTCAAAGTGCTTTCCCTCATTAGTTTAGCTTCAAACTTTCTGGACTGCGACACAACATAGTATGAGTCACGTATGGGCACACACATGGGCGCCCGCACACACACACACACACACACACACACACAACATGGTGCACATTCTGACTCCCGCGTGTATTCAAGTGACTGAGTATAATCCTTGGCCTTTCTCGTATGCCTGTAGGTCTTTCAAAAATGTCAAATTAAAACAGAAGAGGGGCAAATAGCTGTCTGCAGTTTGATTAGTTTTTTTTTTGGAGCACTCACAACACACGCACATATATTTACAGCAAACGAAAAGCGAATGTCTGTACAGCCAAGATAATTATTATAAAAGCACCATTATTGCATGCATTAGTTTTCCAAAGTAATTTTCCAAACATCTGTAGTGTACCATATTTGCAACGACAAAAAAATAATATTAATAATCTGCAGTGTACCATATTTTCTCTGCTATAAGGCACACCTAAAAGCCTTTAATTTTTCTCAAAATCTGAAAGTGTAATCTGCTGTGCATAAATCGCACGTTTTCATTTTTGTTCATCTTTGTTCTTAAATTCTGATTGTCTACTAATAAAAATTTGACTGACATTTGATTGTTTTGTTGACATTCCCTTTAGCGCAGCTCCATCTAGTGGATGCATTACGCAACCCCAGCCACTCCTGCAGCTTCTAATCTATGCGCCTTATAATGCGGTGCGCCCTATATATGAAAACAATTTTACAATAGGCCATTCTTGAATGTGCACCTTATAATACGATGCGAAAAATAGGGTGTCAAAAAATACAGCAGATAGGCCCATACTGTACAGATACATTTTATATATCTTCAAATGTATTTGATTTTCTTTTTCAGCCAAGTACCCCCTAACGAGCGCAAAGCATTTTTTTTTCATCTGATTTACATCATTTTTCCTTCCAAAAATGATTTTAGTTATTAAGGGGTACTTGACTGAAAAGAAAAAAGTACAGATGCAGGATTGAAGAAAAAAAAGGTTACAAACTGAACTCCAACTTTGCTTTTAAACCCATTATTTATGACTGACCACTTTATGAAACAGTAGTTCAGACTCTACCATGGAAACATGAATTTTAATGAGAAAACCATTAATATGCAAAGCGTATTTATATTTTCCCACTGTTTTGTTACTTGTCGTGACGGACTCGTCTCAGCACGAGTGAAAAAAGTCATTAGTCCAAAGTCTCACTTTTAAAACATTCTGTTCATGCCAAATGTTGGCTAAAATCCTCGGGCCTGCAGAGCGAGGGACCTAACTAGATGTTCAGCCTTTCTACTCAAGGAAATCACTGAAAGACATCGGGGAGCTGAAATTTCACCCATATGATGACATTTTTAAGAGTCCAACCATTTGTGGTAATTTGTGAATAAAGTACTAAAGTAATTAATGTTTACAGTTAAGTAATTAATTACACAAACTGCTAAAGTACTTGATTACTTTATGTATTAAAATGACTGATAACTTTTGAAATGAAAGTATTAAAGGGACACTGTGTAGGATTTAGACCATTTCTCATTCAAAGGAATACATTATAAATTTCAAAAACTCGCAATTAAATGTGTTAACGACCGACAGTATGTTTTAAATATAATCTTGTCATCATGAAATGATATTACATGTGGGGGGAGCACTTCTCCGGAGGCTAGCGTGTTTGTTGTAGCTTTCAGGTTTCTATTTTGCACTTTTATTTTGACTGTACAGCACTTTGTTTGACTATGGTCTTTTTAAAAGTGCTTTATAAATAAAATGGACTTGACGAGGGTAAATGCCCGTAATGAAAACCTGTCAAATCTCACACAGTGTCTCTTTAAGAAAGGTAGTCAGATTCTGCGAATTCTACACACAAATTGTGCAAATTGAAAACCCGCAATTTTCTCATTATCTACCACGTCGTAAAGCGAGATGATCCACTTCCTCCCACGTTTCCACCCATTAGCCCGCGTACACTCGGCTTGTAAGCGGGTGCTTGTTAATTCCCGGGTCTTGGCTGAAGAGCTTACGAGAGCTTTACCGGAACTCTCCAAACGAGCCAACGGGCCTTGTTGACTCCCAGTCACTCTGCGGGCTGTACTCGCAATCGCGGAAGGCCAAGTCCATTAAAGTGAGAAGGGTTCATTTGTCACAGGTTCCAATTGGTGTTGCGGTAATGACCAGGTGTGCGGCTGATGAATTGCCTGACCTTTTCCTTCCTCTTTATAATCCGGTGTTCCTGTTGGATTCCCAAACTTCATTTGTAGATGTTCAAGATGTCAAGGCGCTCCGTGTAATATGCGGCTGAACTTTGAGGGAATATGAAAAAAATAATTGAACACATTGTTTTTGATATCGCAAACTTTCCAAGTCTGAAGTTAGGTGTGCTATCATTATTTTTTTTTGTAATTATTGTCAATCATTCGAATTGATTGCATACATTTCTCATTTGTGACTAAGAGTCTTTTGTGTAGGTTCACTGGCGAGAATAAAATCTGGCGGTAGCAACTGCTACATGAAAACGAGCAAATCTTAACCCAATGTCCTCCATAGAGCCAGTGTCCATTTTGTCTCAGAAAATTAGCAACGTTAATAGAGTCAAATACAAAGACGAGACAACAATAGAAAGTCCAGGATGTCCTCTAGTGAAGAAACTAAGACTCAGTAGGCTAGCTCCAAAGAGTAAAAAAAAATAAAAATAATTATCCAAAAAACAAATGTCCACTACAGTAGAAACATTTGTGTTCAATTTGTCCCTGCAAACTGCATCTCACTCAAAAACGAGACATTATTAGAAAGGCCATGATGTCATCTACCGACGATACTCAGACTCAGTAGGTTAGCGCCGAAAAGTCCCAAAATTTTAATGAAAATCAAATGTCTACTACTGTGAACATTTTCGCGTCCAATCTGTCCCTGAAAACTGCATCTCACTCAAAAACGAGACATTATTAGAAAGGCCATGATGTCATCTACCGACGATACTAAGACTCAGTAGGTTAGCGTCGAAAAGTCCCAAAATTTGAATGAAAATCAAATGTCTACTACTGTGAACATTTTCGCGTCCAATCTGTACCTGCAAACTGCATCTCACTCAAAAACGAGACATTATTAGAAAGGTCATGATGTCATCTACCGACGATACTAAAACTCAGTAGGTTAGCACCGAAAAAGTCCCTTCTTGAGAGACAAACTGGACAGAACAGTGTCCACTGTGGTGAAGATTTTGTTTGGTCTATATTTTTGACTCGTCGGGGATAAGCTACTATGTTCCTTCCTTTCCATTTTTTTTTTTTTTTTTTTTTTGTGAAACCCTGCCTGTAAACTGTACCGAGACAAATTCGCACTTGGATTTCATGACTGGAAAAATCACAAACAAATTCATGACCTTCAATGGTAATTTTCCAAGCCCACAGCAAGCCACCAATCATCAATTCCCATTTTCGTTGAACGATTTAGCCAATTTGATTATGTTTGGCACTTCAGCAAGACCCCGAAATAGCATGAAATGAAATTTTTGAAGTGTTGTTAGGTCCAAGGCAGCCACGAAAAGTGCTTTAAGTGCAGCACTGCCAGGAAAAAAAAAAAAAAAAAAAAAAAACGTGAGAACGGGGCAAAACTACTTCCTCTATCCTCTACTGCCCCAAATCTGCTGAGAAGCAGAGCAGGCAGTACCCAAAATTGGCATGAAATCCCATTTTAGAGGGGCGTATTATATATTTATTTATGAATATTCCACCAGTTCTTTAATGCTCATAGCTGCCCCAAAATATGGCTTACAAGCAACTGAACCAGCCTAAGTAACATCTCCAAACCCAAACTGGTTTTTGTGCATAGAATTCTTTTTCCTCATCCATTTTCGTTGTTGTTGGGTTTTTGTCAATTTAATTTCCAAATGTGACAAAGCAAACAGCAGATTGGATCTTGCACTGGCTCGCCGCAGGACGGCGACCACTTGGTGACCTCTGTTACCAACTGTCCACAGATTTATTTGCCACCCTGCCCAGAAGCTCTCCTCAGAGAGGGAAGAGGTCAAACTCGCATGGTTTGCTCAACCTGGCAAGGGAGATAAGTTGGACGGGTTCAAGTCTGGGCAGGTTTGATCCATCATTTTGCCCATCTGCTTTGTGAACATTTAACTGAGACAAAACTGCTGTGTGTATACTGATATTTTTAAATACAGTGCTACCTCTACGTACACAATTGTGTAAAATATATAATGTTGGATATCAATTCCCAAATGGGTAATGAAGGCACTTTAGGGGGTGCAAAAAAAAAAAAAAAATCAACCTTGAGTTTTCAGGACATTGTTTCTTTTTGTGCAATAAAAAAAAAAAACACAAAACCTGAAAATCGAAAATTTTACAGATTTTTCGATTCTATTGGCCCGTAGCCGATTTCTCATGAAAACTAACTGAAAACAAGTCCACCTTTTGAATCAATAGTTTGAATCAATCAGTTTGCTCAACCAAAATTAACATTAGATTTATATGGCGCAAACATGTATTATTAGTTAAGTATTTCCATTTTATTCCCCAACGTTTATATTGAGTCTGAAGTTTCTGATTAGTATTTCATTCAAATTTTAAAAAACAACCTCATAAAGTTAAATGGGAGATATTACATGATGGGAAAAAGGGAAATAATGTCGGCTTTGGAAAAAACAAAGACAAACATTGCCAAACAGAGCAATTTATGGCAAAAAATTGCAGGAAAATGAAGTGCATAATCGATTTAAAAATTGAGATCTGGCAGCATATCGGGAGCATCTCGGTGTAAAAAAATCATCCACGCGGAGGATGACAGTCACATAAAATCAGTTTTCAATTTCAGCAACAGATTTGGAGAAAAACGACAACTCCTCATGCGGAGGAAATATCAGCACATGCGGAGAGCCGAGATTCACCGATCAAGCAAGAAATTAAGTTGGCACACTAAAATCACGCAAAATATCTCAGGGTTGTTTTTTTTTTTTTTTGGGGGGGGGGGTCTTTTTTGAGAAAAGAACCCCAAAAATGAATGATTCTTTCTATTTAATCAAATCCATTCCAAAAAGACGTCAGCAAAGTGAAAAAAAGTTTCCTAAAGTTCACACACATTAGGATTATATCCCAAAATACAAAACTTGAGAAAATGCTAAGCCCCATATTTTGAAAAGTACTTCTCCGCTTTTCTAGGTTACTAAATATAGAACACCCTGTAGTCTTTGTAACCTTTCACATTTTTGCGATTTTTTAATACTACATTTCAAGACACTCGGCGGGTTTGGCTCATCATCTTTTTCTCGTCTTAGCCTCTCCGTTGCCGCCAGACAAGTTGGGCAAGGGAGCCCTGTTGCCAGGCAACAACGTCGAGCATATGATTAAAACTTTGATTTCCAATCCATCACCTGAGATAGTGATGAAGCTTCTTTTCCTGGATGGTCCGCAGAGGAGCTTGGATGGACTCGTGTACAACAATCTGACCGTGTGCCAAATTCATTCTCACTGTGAAATAAAACATCTGGTTCAAGGAGAGTTGGAAGAAAACAACAGGGTCAAGTCACACATTTCCTAAATATGTTTTCCACTCTATAAAGCACACCTAAAAGCCTTATTTTCTCAAAAGCTAACAGTGCGACCTATATTTGGATGAGCCTAACAAATTGATCATTTCATATGATAAATATATAATTGTGCTGTTAGTGAGTGTGAGCAGTGGTCAACAGCAAGCCAAACAAAATGAGCCATGAAGCTTCGTGTTTTGCTACTTTATTCAATTTAGTGAACTAAACTTCATGAACATGCACAGTGAAACTAAAAATATAAACGAAATAATCATTAGCCATTGCTAAACAAACAAATGTGCCACAAATAACTCGTGCGTTAGCATCGATGCTAACGTTAGCTATTGCGATGCTAACGTTAGCTATTGCGATGCTAATGTTAGCTATTGCGATGCTAACGTTGGATATTGCCATGCTAATTTGCATGGTCGCGATCTTTTCATATGCTAATTAGATCGTTGGCAAGAGTATGATGTGTATGAAAGGGGTTTGGAGCTAGCAGGCGTCAAACCACGTAAAAAAAAAAAAAAAAACAATTACTGACTTAAAGACTTTCGACAGGGTTCAACAGAATGAATATGGCCTACATGCTATCATTACACACATCAACTTCCTGACTGCACCTCCAAAATAAAGCTGACACCGGATGTTGCCCGCACAAACAAATGTATGTGTACGAAGAAAAAAAAAAGATAAAGTGAAGCAAAACATTTTTGAGCTATTGTTTAGGTTCATACTTTTTTTTTTTTTTTTACATGATTTTTTTTGTTTTTTGTGTCCCTAATAACCAGGAAATGTAAGGATTTTTTAAAATTTTTAGTCTGACCATTAAAAATATTTAAAAAATCCCAGATATATTTATATTTTACACGTTTATAAACATTTAATCCCAATCTAATGTTTTTGGCAAAAGGAGGGTTTAAAAATGAATTTAGTGTTCAATTGCTTCAAGTAATTACCGCCTTTAGTACCTAAAATAATTGATGACTTTGGTACCTAATTACTTAAAATATCAATTAATTTAGTACTTATTCATCAAAAGTAATTAATTACTTAACTCGTTTTAGTACCGGCCATTTTTCACCCTTCTTTAGCAAAATACTTTTAAATAAATAAAAACAACCCATTAAAAAATCATGAATAATAATAATCCTAATAATAATAATAATAAAGTACTTGTGATAAAAACCCTACAAAAAATGTCTTTGGGGTTGGATGGGTAAAAAAAAAAATCCTTGATCAATTCATCCTGCAGCATCTAAATGACCTAATACAAATTGAGAAAAAAAAATAAAAAACAAGTAGATGATTCAAAGCTTCCACCTGAAATTAGTTCTACGTGGACTAAAGAACGCAAATTAAATACCCATAATAAAATTGATAATGTATTGGCCTTTTAATGGGTGAGTGGGTTCTCCCGCATGATAACTTCTATCGGATCCAAGCGGGAGCCCCGCCGCTGCGAAAGCTACTGCGGTTCTGACGGCGGAGCCGACCCCCCGCCGCTTGGATCGGAGATTGAAGCGGAGGGACTGATTGACTGTTTGATTTGACAAAATACCTGAGGAGCGCCAACAAAGCGGCGGATCCGACGGGTGTGACGTCCCCCTGGGATTGATATCGGCAGCCCCCGTAAAAAGCTGACTGCCAGTGTTTTCTTAATTTTTTTTTTTCATTACAGTGAGTGAAGCAGATTGTATTTTCTCAAACACTCAGCTTAGTGTCTAAAAGGAGTGAGGATGTCCCTCAAAGTCATCACTCTGCGCTCCAGTAAATGTCCATACGGCCTTTCAAGAAGCTTTCAATTTGTCGGTCCAACAGGCTATTTTTTTTTTTATAACTACTCCCACACCTTGACGAAATTTCTAGAAAATGTCAAATAAACATTTTTGGGAGGTTATGCTTGTGGTTACAGTACAAGTAAGAGTGTGGCCAAAATATTGATCAGGATTATATTGGTCAATCACGATTATTAATCGGCGTTATTCATCATGTTTGGTCAAACATGTCGATTTATTGCCCTTTTTTATTCATTGGAATACAGCTAACTTATTTTCTTTAAAGTGCAAACCAATGAAGAATATAAGCCTACTTGGAACCAAGCACCTTATTATTTTTAAGTAAATTTTAATCAATTAGCAGTCAATATGTCATTATCGGTCATTTCAAGTCAAAATGTATTCAAATTTTTTGATAGGATAAAATGGGTCTCAATCTAAACCATGCACTGTATATATTAGGAATCAGGTGAGAAACTAAACGCCATTTCACACTGGTAAATAATGTATTAGTGTGAGAATGCAAATATGTGTATGTGTAAAATATTGCCCCCTGGTGGTTGGATGACAAAGTGCTTTGATTTGACATACATACATTAGGCAGCCTTTGAACATTTAATATCACAGAAGATTATCTTAATCGTGGCAGTCAATACCGTGATCATGATTAAAAAAAAAAATATATATATATATATATATATAAAGAATAACGTGATTGAGAATATTTTGTTATCTCATTCAATGCCAGAGGTGTATTTTCACGTTCACGAACATTGGGGACATTAAATTTCCATATACTTAAGTAGTATTGATACTGAATGTCCGCACGCTAAAATAAAACAAACAAAAAGAAAACGTGAAAATACATCCCTGGCATTGATTGAGTTAAAAAAAAAAAAAAAAGCAAAAACATTTCATGACTTAAGGCTTAACAATCCAAAGTAATGAAATACATTTCTGCGATAAGCAACGGCAGCACAAACATTTTTGTTTACGCTCACTGTAATTTCTCTTTGTACTCAGTTCAAGTACATTAGTACAAAAGTGGCGTTATATTTCCTGAGGACAAAACAACACCAGGTCATCGAAAGGCTATTACAACACCGGAGGAGATCACTTTTATTTTTTCATTTTTATATTTTTAAATATGCGCACTGACTTCTTTTACTTTCTTTTAATCATCCCCTGCTGCCCTTGTTTTATTGCAATCACAGAATAAAGTCTTTGCTTCAGGGAAAGTCTTTCCCAAATACTCCAGATCAGCTGAATTTAATTAGGCATGTCTTAAATACCCCTCTAAATATACATAAATAAGGGTATGTTTTATGAATGATTATCCATAATTTATCTTCCAAGAACTTGAGCAAATGCTGAGAATTTTCTCTCAAGAAAAAAAAAAAAAAAGCTGTGGTCATGTGATCAAGACCCCCTTGCTTCCATATCCTCTTATTTATTTGTGTCCACCGTGATGTCCATTTTGTCTCAGCAAAATGAACTGCATGCCACCCAAACACATGAGACATCATTGGAAAGGGCATGGTGTCCTCTACTGAGGACACTAGGACTTGATCGGGTAAATTTCCTTTTTTTTTTTTTTTAAATGTGACATTTTTCACTTGGCCAGTGGTTCTCAAATTGGGGTACTAGTAATTGAAGGATTTTCTGGGGGTACTGGAGATTTTAATTAAAACAAATATGCAACAATCCTTTAAGATAATTATTGAATTAATTAAATGTTTTAGAAAAATAAAATATTTTATGTGTACCCAGATTCTCCCCCATACTTGGTTCGACCCAACTTGTCACGTGCCACCTCTCGTTACCTGTCAATTTCATGATTTGTTTTTGTGAACACATGTCTACTATGATCCCAAAAGAGGACAATTTAAGTGACATATTTTTCTGCGGACAAATATTTATTCATAATTATTTATTCATTTTTTAAAATGGTCTGGCAATTTAAGTTGATGACAAATACTTATTAATAATTCAGTTAATGATTTATTTTTGTGAACAAATCTCTACTGTAACCCCAACACAGGGCACTTTAAGTTTAAAATTTTTCGTGGGAAAATATTTATTTACAGTATATATACTTTTTATAACAGCTCCGGCACTTTTTATTGATTGTTTTTTTTTGTGGAAAATATTTATTAATAATTATTTTTTTAACAGATTTCTTCTATGAGCCAGATTTGTTGTGGAGTAATACAAATGAAGTTTGAAAGCATCTAAAGTGTAATAAATCAGACACTGATGGCATATTTTAATTTAAAAATGCTTTGCACTGCTTACTTGGCTAAAAAAAAAACATATTTTACAAGTGGTACATCAATGTAAAAAAGATTGAGAACAATTGCACTGAGGCACATGTGTCATTTGAAATTGCTGATACTATTTGATTGAGATTGGGGCAATAGATGCCAGTGTATTTGTTACCATGGCAACGCAGCTTCTCAAATTGTTGTGGAGCTGCTGCGGTGAAGTGGGGCGTAGCTGGTGGCTCCCTACCGAGTGCTTATTACCTGTGTGAAAGGACCGGCTCTCACTGTGCCTCGAAAAAAAAAAAAAAAGGTTCTACTGGTTGAGATGGTGCTGAAGCTACTCAACATTCTCAAGTGATGGTGAAAAAGTTCAGTACAAGTATAGGCGGCGGGCGCCTGCTGAGTTTGCAATCTTTTTTTAGCGCTTTTAAGCACTTGCCTTTATGTGATGTGAATACAAAAGGAAAATAAGAGAGGAGATTATGGTTGCTAGGTAGCACGTAATTAACATTTTTTTGGGATGAGCCAGCAGGAAATTATAGCTTCCAGGGGTAATTTTATTCATGCTGTGTTCAATGATGATGCAAAGTTTGACATAAGTAGCAAATTGTATAAAATTACACACCGTATTTTTGGGTCAAAAAGATGCAAACTTTCCAACAGAAAAAGTGATGGCTTTTTGGGACGTTAAAAAGTGATCAGTAGCAACAGCATCAAAGTGTGCGGTCATTTACATCTATAATACCAAGCAATATGGAGGACTACGAGCTAACCGCCAATTTATGCAAGAGGATTTATGATTGACGAGTATAGACGATAATTATCCATTTTATCTAGACAGCTATATGTCACGCATTCATTCATTTGGTATAAAAAAGTACCGTATTTTCCGCAATATTAGGTGCACCTAAAAGCTTTATTTTTTTTTAAAAGCCGATGGTGCGCCTTATATTCAGGTGCGCCTTATATATGGATCAATATTGAGATTGGGATTCGTAGATGGGGAATGAAGTGATAAAGTAATCTTTATCTGTTTATTTTGTGTGTTTACACCTGAACAAGGTTGCTCATATTGAGTTATTATGCTATTGAGAGTTTAGAGTTATCATTTGAGTTATTATTGTTATTACTTTATATATAATAGTATTATTATATTGTGATTGAAAAAGTTTGAAAATATGTCATTAATTGAGGGTGCGCCTTATAATCCGGTGTGCCTTATATATGGAAAAAAGTTGTAAAAAAAATGTCATTAATTGAGGGTGCGCCTTATAATCCGGTGCGCCTTATAGTGCGGAAAATACGGTAATACATTTCCAACTTGCAAAATATGACAGATCAAAAGAATGCGGCATTAATCAAAACTCTTACAGCAACACTGACTGCTTTTTAAGGTTGTTTACAAGCTAAATGCCAGTTTTGTCCGTGAGCCTTTTTCAGAGTCACAATTCTTTGCTTGTGTCATTTTACTGACAGTTAGCCAATATATTTTCTTTTTGTTCTTGTTGTTTTGTCCAACTGATAAAAAGGTGAAAACGGGACTAAAAAGGCAACGTTGACAGGCCGTTATTAAGCCATTGACTGCCAGCCCAGATAAAATATAGGTTACTGTATAGTTTAGATTTAAAAAACATTTTATAAATGTTGAGTGATTGCAATTATTATTTATGGCTTACTGCTCTGTAATTTTTTTCCACAGAGTTTTGGTTGTCACCAAAGTCGCAAACCGCGCTTCTTTTAGATCGATTTGTTTCTTCGGTATCCCTTCTTCTACCGCGGAGCTCTCAGACATGGAAAGAGACATCAAAGCTGAAGGTTACCCTTCCTAATCCCCTCTAGCAGGCTAGCCTGGGCGCCGGCTAATATCGGAGAAAATCCATCCGGCGTTCCCAGAAGACATTGGACCACGGATGAAGGGATCGTCTGATGAGACTAAGTATATATTTGCGCTGTCAGTTGAATTTGTCAGCCGGGATCGGCCGTACTTCCCGGGGACCCAACTTGTTATGATTACAAATAAACAAGTCCGGACCGGGCTTCGCTTTATTGCGACCGAGCTTTTGGCTCTGTTCTTTATGGCGGATCGCATGAAGCGTTTGATAAATCAGCGCCAATCATTCCCTATTGAAATCCATTTTGCTGCACAGCTTCAAACTGGGGGAGAAATGGCCGCTTCCAACTCCTCCTGAATAACGCGGTGTAACATATCAGAGAAATAAGCATTAATGATGGATAATGAGCCTGCTAGACGGGAGATGGAAACTTCATTATCTGAGCTAATGAACGAGTCAAAAGAACAATCGGAACCTATGATGAGTCAACTACGAGTCTCCAATTAGCAAGGATGGCTTAAAAGAAAAGGACAACATTTAATAGGGAACTGTCAGCACTTGCTAGTATGAGAGGGTAATAACGCCACAAGTCTCAGACAAAGGGCGGATGGAGCATTTTTTTCACCCCTCCTTTCCTTCTCAGCTACATTGAACAAAGGCCGTTCGATAAATAAGTGGTCAAATTGATTCATAAGAAAATCTGCAGCACGATGAATATGGAGGACCAAAAGTTCCGAGCTTAGATGAATTCATGTAATGTCATTAATAAATGTAACATTAAATAATGATAAAAAAATTGATGTTAATTAAGTGTGCCATGGATGATATCAATGTTGAATTCATTAAATATGAAATTAAATAAATCCATTTTGCGTTAACTGTTGTTAATTAATTAAATGTTTTAGCAATTAAGTAAATGTCTTCTCAAGTCATTCAATTGCCAATAATTGAATTTAATATAAGTAATAATATGTACTAATTAAATTAAATTAAATTATATATATATATATATATATATATATATATATATATATATATATATATATATATATATATATATATTTATATATATATATATACATATATATATATATATATATATATATATATATACATATACATATACACATATACATATATATACATATACACATATACATATATATACATATACACACATATATATATATATATATATATATATATATATATATAAATAAATAAAAACAATCATTTCATTAACAATTAATGAATCTGATTTATTTCATTCCATATTTAATATATTAATGACACAATTAACAATTAATTCCATGATTTTAGTCTACTAAATCCTACATTTTTTTTTCTTTTTTTTAAGGGACAGGCATTTCATATTTTTTTTCCAAAAATGATAATATTGGACATAGTCACTCTTTTTTTTTAATCTTTTTTTTCAACAAATTACCAACCAATTTATAACGTTGAAAATGACTTGCTCAATTTCATAATGCGATCAATGTTAATGGCGAAACAATCTTGCCGTTTTTGGAGTCTCCTTAAATGGATACTTTTGGAAATACTGTATAAGAATTCGGCCCAATTCAAAAGCAACATACAGTACATTCGTTTATAAAAGGTAACAGTTTTCAACACCGGAAATTTAAATGTCGGATTACAATGTCCCTCCTGCGAGCAACATCCACACAGTCCACAAGGCACTCAAAATCTCCAACATACAAATGCACCCTTACCGTGATCTCGCAAAAGGCCCTCGCTGAGGAGAAACCATCACAAAGTGCATTTAGGCAACATCGGACTCTAATCTGATGAAGAAGCAATTACAGAGAGCATCTTGTGTTTCGGAGATAGCTCTGCATGTTTAATGTATCTGCTTGGAGATGAAATCGATAACTTCTTTTTGTGCATCATCAAGTTGGCGGAAAAAGTATTATTCGGTGAATCTTCCTGCTCTAAGCACAGTGGCAAAGGCAAGGTGTGAAAATTTGGATGGCGGACGGATAATTGAAGGGTAATTGAGCACTATAAAAAAAAAAAAAAAGACGACATCCATAGACAAGATGCAGAAAACAGCAAATTACACATTAATTCACTCCAAAAAAACGTCATTTCTCAAAAGCACCATCCTGAAAAGGTTTACGTTTCCTTCTGGGGGGCGGAGCTGGCGCATCGTTGCAGCTAACCGAGGGCAGATCACGACTTAGGTCCCTGAGCAGCTTTCATGAGCACTTAAGGAGCAAAAATGCAGAGGAGGGCTTCTCCCTTATTTGATGTTGTGCGCATTATTGTTAACGGCTCCGGCAACAACCTCCTCTTGTTCTGCTTATCAGGTATTCGTGTAAACTTGATCTTCTGTATAACAAGAGCAATATATAAGCTTGCATCAGTTATGGCGGGTGAGACGTGCAAGAGCCGTGGCAATTACCTTGTCGGGTTTACCCATGCTTTCTGTTTTTAGCGCTGAGTCCGGGGCGATGGTTCACTATAATTGACCGGAGGCTCGAAACGGAGCTCATTCTGGGTGGCGGACACTTTTTTTCTGGGTGTGGAAGGTGACACTGGAAGAACTACGGAAACTACTACCATAACTGTACCGATGGCACGTTTAACTTTGCTTAGGTCAGAGCTTCTCATATAGTGGAGCGATGCCGGGGGGGTGCGGAATTAAAAGGCTTTGTTTTTGTCAAGTGAGGTGTAATTTGTAGTATTTTATTTTTATCAGGCCCTTTGATGCACTTTTTTTCAGCTTTAGACGAAGCTGTAATCCATATAAATGCTGTAAAAATACTCAACATTTGTTGAAAGTTGATTTATTCTCATATATTTTTATTTAGCGGAGCGATGCCGGGGGGTGCAGAATTAAAAGGCTTTGTTTTTGTCATGTGAAGCGTAATTTGTAGTATCTTATTTTATTTAGGCCCTTTGATGCACTTTTTTCATCTTTAGACTAAGATGTAATCCATGTAAATGCTGTAAAAATACTCAATATTTGTTGAAAGTTGATTTATTCTCATATATTCTCATATAGTGGAGCGATGGCAGGGGGGGGGGGGGGTGCGGAATTAAAAGGCTTTGTTTTTGTCATTTGTAGTATCTTATTTTTTTTTAGGCCCTTTGATGCACTTTTTTCAGCTTTAGACGAAGCTGTAATCCATATAAATGCTGAAAAAAATAGTCAAACGTTGTTGAAAGTTGATTTATTCCGTTTTTTTTCTGTTTAAAAGGATATATATTTAGGTAAACTTAGGGCTGCACAATTAATCGAATTTTAATCGTGATCAAGATATTGGCTGCCACGGTTAATTAAGCCGATCCTCTGCGATATTGACATTTAAAAAGCTGGCTACACTACAGTAAATGTCAAATCAAGCACTTTGTCATCCTACCACCAGAGGGCGATGTTTCCCACATGTTTGCATGACGAAAGCCTCCGCTTTTCTCACACAAATATGTTATTTACCAGTGTGAAATGGCGTTGAGTTTCTCACCTGATTCCTAATATTTACAGTGCGAGCTAGCATTTGAGATCAAATTTCAACAATCCAATCGGCATACATTGAATACATTTGCTAATATGTTTGGAAGTACTTGAACACGTTTGAATGAGGTTGCCGGTCAAAAATTGCAACTTCCGAATAAATCATACAAATTCTCAGTTGATACGCCACGAAGGTATATGCATTTGTACCATTCAACCCTGAATACAAAAAAAATACTCAGATAAAAAGTAGTTTTTTATGTTTTATTCCAAAAACCTTCAAAATAAGTTTCAAGTTCAAGAAAGTAGAATAAGCTTAGTCACAATGCAAAGCATCATATACAGACGAATAAAATACATTTTATATATTGCAGACAAGCCATGGTGAGTCTTACATATGTACAATACTTATGTAAACTTTTATGTACACTCTTTTTACATATACAAAAGCCTTGTTTTTATTTTCTTTGTATATATTTATATAATAGCTTTATTTATATAATTTCCATAGACTCCCCACTATAGCATGTCTACTACAATAATGGGAAAATTACGTGTCAATTTCATATTTTTGCATTTTATATTACAAATGTATTTTCAGAAAAATATATCTCTGTACAAAAATGTATTTTTTCATTTGTTAATATTCTCTTTTTTAAGCCACACTGCACAGTTCACTTCTGTCCATGTTTCTTTCATTGAGTTTTAAGCTAATCCGTCTTTGACTGTTCAAGAGCCACGTGGAGCTCACAAATACTGAGTTGCCTCGAGTGTTAGCCTCATTCGTTGACCAGTTCAAATATTTTCATCACTTTTGTAAAAAGGACAAAAAAAAAAACAAACAAACATGTTTTTGGCCGGTTGCAAAGGAGAGCACACAGAATTATCAATATCGGCAAACAGCGGCTTTCAAACTCTTCGTAATCAACAAATTGGCAATCAAAAACACTCAAACAAAAATCCGCTCCTTCAACAAGTCCATTTTCCGAACAGTAAAGCACCCCCGCATCTCTTTCATCCCTCGAAGCTGGAATCACCAAACATTTACGATTGTGTCGAACGAGACCGAATAACAAAACAACAATGACCCTCAACCATGTTGCATTGCATGGCTGATGAATTGTTTGGCGCAAAGCGTACAAACTGTTGCATTAGAATAAGCAACAAAAAAACGGAGAGCTCTTAATCGCATCCCCGACTGACATGAAATTTAGCGAACTCTACGGGAAGTAGAGCAGAGGCTCTGTTTCATAATAGACGAGATGGTGAGCTGGAGAGAGCTGTGCCTTGCTGATAACAAAAATGTGTCAAGGATGGACCCAGTCTATGTCTTTAAATATGCAAAGAGAACCAGGATAGTGCCAGATAGCTCTTAAACCATAACTCCAACTCCTCATATAACCTCCAGTGTACTTTGAGAAAACTTTGCGGAAAAACCTACAATGTTACAACATAGTCCTCAATACATACCGTAGATCTGTGAAAGTCCAATTTCTGGCCCAATTTCTTAGCCCCTATTTAAAGGAAAAAAAAAAAAAAAAAGCTAATCATGATCATGTTCTTTGGTTGATCATTTATAATCTCCCCAAATCATTCTACGATCAAACCTGGTTGTGTCCGCTTTCGGTTTGTACCTTTTGACCACGTAACCCGATCCTTACCAATCTCGTCTCGTGCAATTACCGAGACGAAACGGCCACAACAGCGAACGAAAATAAATAGATCCGCTCGCGAAGACCCTACAAATGACCCAAAAATCGAAAACAGTCACATCGCACAAGGAAGTTCTACGAAGAACTTACCGTTTCTCACGCACAGTATGTTCTGAGAGTAATAAAAGACTCCCTGTCTACGCAATTTCGAATTAAACCAAGTGGAGCCATCAAACCACAAGAATGAGGTCATGACAAGGCACTATGTTGAACATAAAGTGCTTATTGGAAAGAGGAGAGTGTAGGAAAATACGGAGGGCGGAGCTTCGAGTCTGATCTTTGAGACCGAGCCCTTGTGTTTACACGCAAGCAATCTGTATGATCTTCTTGTTGACGCAACTGATTTAAGTACTGCCAAGCAAACGTCAATCCGGAGTGCACGTTATCCAGAAAGTAGAGTACAAACTCAATTAAGCCTATGAAAGGGCATTATTATCTCTTAACTATTTTACGGAAGAAATTTGGGGGAAAACTCAATTAAAACCAATACGAATGAATGCAAACATCCGCGCCGCGAGAAATAGAACAATATTAGAAGAGGAAAATAATAAATGAAGTCCCTGTCCAACTGAGAACGGAACAGCAATGCCCGGTTAGATAACGAGGGTTCTCCGCTGCCTGTGAAATCTCTAAGGTAATTCAATTGTTTCCTTTTCCATCAATTCACGAGCAGACCTGGCAAGGGGCAATATTCTATCTGTGGCGTTGCGATAAGTGAGGGCTGTAAAAGTAATAACATGGTAAAAGCAATTACCGGCCCACTGCCGCGCTGATTCAAGGAACATTATAGTGATTGGTTTCAACGGACGAAACTTTTGAGTGGAACTATGTATGTGGCTGATTATAAACACCATTAAACGGTGAATAACACCATATATATATATATATATATATATATATATATATATATATATATATATATATATATATATATATATATATATATATATATATATATATATATATATATACCGTATTTTCAGCACTATAAGGCGCAGTAAAAGCCCTATTTTCTTAAAAAAAGCTGATGGTGCGCCTTATAATCAAGTGCGCCTTATATATGGATCAATATTGAGATTGGGATTGGTAGATGGGGAACGAACTGATAAAGTAAGCTTTACCTGTTTCTTTTGTGTGTTTACAGTTGAACAAGGTGGTCATATTGACATTGACTTATTATGGTATTGAGAGTTTAGAGTTATTATTTGAGTTATAATTGTTATTACATTGAGAATTACTATATTGTGATTGAAAAAGTTTTAAAATATGTCATTAATTGATGGTGCGCCTTATAATCCGGTGCGCATTATAGTGTGGAAAATACGGTGTGTGTATATATATATATATATATATATATATATATATATATATATATATATATACACAAAAGAATATAACAAAAGAAGCATTTGAACCGTAGCACCGCATCAAACTTAATCATTTAATTTTGAAGATTACTTAAAGGTGCTCATTGAAATTTTGGGAGAGTTCATTTCAAAGTATGAAAATAAAGGCTTAATACATGATGTGCAAAACGTTTCAGTGTGTTTTTCTCAAAATACTGCAGGGGTTTCAACTTGGCAACATTGAATGTGGTAACCACCAAATTTCGAGGTACCTTAATGTATTATATACCGTTTTAAAGGGAATTAGATTATATCAATTGCTCCAATTTCAGAGATATAAGACCGATTTAGTAAAAAGTACCTTACAGACATTATATCTATATGTATTATTTTGGCAAGGCAAAACTAAAAGTGCATGGAGTTTGCTGTATTAAAATTTCCTTTCAGCAGCATGCGCACATGCGTAAGATTGCTAAAATGTGAATTTCCAGGAGCAGGGTAAAATACCCAGACAAGTCAACACAGAGATAATCCAGTTTACCATTTGCTTCTCGCATAAACCGTGACCTTCTCAAAACAAGCATCAGACTCGGGGTTCTTTAGTTATCAAAATATATTCCTTCATAGATGTTATTTTTTCGATAATTTGAGAACAACATATTATTTTGAAAGCAAATCTGCCGTTTTTCCAAGGGAACGAAGCTTTTCATTTTTTTCATTAGCTCAGCACACTGAAATGTCTTTTGCTGAACAAATCGAGAGGTCGGAACACTTCAGATTCAGTTTTCCTCAGGAATTTTAAGTCTATTTCACCAGCTTGGTGTGCATTCCTAAACCCAGTAGTGACTCGCTGCAAAATGCATTAAAAAAATGCAGAAACATGATAATGTATATTGTCCTCATAAAATGCAGTTTTTCGACACTAAATCCATTTTGTTGCGATTGTTGATTAATTTCAATTTGAAAGGAAGTGCACCTTTTGGCTGCAACCAGTCGAGGCGCTATTTCAACGAGTATATGGTCTCACAAAATAAATGACATCAGCTGTAGGAATTGGAGTTACGTCCGCAAGGACTTTCAATTCAACACTGAATTTGAATCAGAAAGAAATTATTTCTTCCAATGAATCTCATTCCCCGACAAGCCAGTTGCAATGGATTTTTGACGTCTATAGTCGTCATTGGCAGTGGATGGGGCCAAATGAGGAATTATAGCGAAATTTTGACCCATTTTGTTTTAGTCAGAAAAATGAAATTATCGTAATAATGCTGCTGCAGCATTAGAGCTTCAGAAACAGAAGAATGAGAGGAATAAAAATAAAGTGACGATTGAGTCATAGTCAATGGGATGAAATCAAACAAAGGGGTCAGCTTGGAAAAAACAACTTCGGATCACTAAGTGCTTTTTTCTGCAGCTCTATACACCCTCAAAGCCATCCGTTGGAAACTCAGCATGGTGATTTCAACACAAAAGTCAAACCAGCTTAAAAAAAAAAAAAACACAGGAAGGGGGCAAAATTTTCTCTCCGATGAACGTATGAAAGCATTTTAACCGTCTCAGAGACGGTCAAGGACGAATGCAGTACCCAAGCAGGGTGAAGGCAAATATCAACAAACAATTGCAAACCGTAGCAAATCATGAAAATGCTTGCATGTCAACACTGGTAGCAACAAGTTCAAGTCTTCAGCGCAAAAAATTCCCTTTGGGTTTCGGCGGTAAAGAAAGCGGTCACAGCTTTGCTTCCGGCATGACTTTCAGGTGCAAACATTTCCTCCAGATGTGATAAGACGTTATCCCGCCACAAAAAAAAAAAAAAAGCATATTGTCGTTGAAGGTTGCGGCGTCGGTTCTTTTATAGGAGCGTAATTCCCCGCTGGAGTTGCTTCCTGACTTTTTTTTTTCAGTGAATACAATGAATTTTGTCTTTTCCCCTTGGTCAAGGAAATACGGAGAGATGACCTCGAAGATGGGGCGCACCTCTTCTCCCTTTGACTGGAAGATTGACGCAAAAAAATTGAAAAAAAAAAAAGAACGGAATGGGCAAATGGAAATATAGTTGGGATAAGGACGTGGAAAAAAAAATGAACAGGGGAGATTTTGAGAAATGATAGCAAAGACATGATAACAAAAGAGAGATAGGAAACGTTAGACTTCGGAAATTTCTGAGTATCTTGTCAGCGTTTGCGGCAAAAAAAAAAGTTTCCTACCTTGAGTCGAAGCTATCGTTATACGGCTGTGCACACTGTGCTGACTGTGAACTCGGTCTCGTTGGCCATGATGTCAGTAGGCTGTATGTTGCGATCGTACATGGGATTCTCGAAGGTGGCCCGTCCGTTGGTATTCTCATGGCCCACGTAGCCGTTGAAAGGGACGTTGGGTCTTCTTCTGAACCAATGATTACAAAATTCAGTTTAAAACCTTAAATAATTTGATGAATGAGGTAAGCTGCTTCTATTTGATTGCAGGGAAGGGAAATTTATTCCTTTTTCATTGCTCCTACTGAACCACACGCGTATTAATCGATGTACGACCAAAAACGTCGTTTTAAACGTGAAGAAAATAGGTGGAATCATGCAAAATATTTGCTCGATCGAAATTATATTTTTCATTTCATTTCTCAAAGCATGCAAGTAAGAATCGCTGTCTGGCCCATTAATGTCGGGTAGTTGATTCTGATTGCTTTTTGTTTTCTGTTGGCGTCAAACTGCCTCCGCTGCAACGTTCACTACAATGCTGCTCTACTATTCTTTGGCGTGTCAACTCCCTAAGATACTGGTCTACTATTGGTCAGCGTGATGGGGTCACGAAGATGCTGGTCTGCTCTTGGTCAGCGCACGGGGTCATAAAAATGGCTTCCTAAAGACTTGATCTCATGTGAGAGTGCTTTCAATATCGTATTTATTATGCATTTTGGTGCTTGATTCAAACTTGAATTGGTTATCCATGTCCCAAGGTTGCTAGTGATGTTAGAGAAAGAAGTAAGAAGATGATTTATATGGCAATGAAGCTGGAGATCATCAAGAAATGCGAAGAAAGCTAAGCTAGCCTAGCCTAGGCTTGGGAATATGGCCACAACAAACGCCACTCAAAGGTAAATAAATCCTTCCTATATTTTTTTATTTATGATGTTTTCTGAATGTACACATGATTATTATATACACATAAATTTTACGATACTATTTTGTTACCAATTTTTAACATGTATATACATTTTTTATGCTTTTACCTGGGGTTTTACACACATTAGCTGATTAAAATAGATTTGAATTGCCCGCCATACGGCGAATTCGCCTTACGATCCCAACCGCGGAACGGATTAATCTCGTAAACCGGGGGCCCACTGTATTCCACTTCGTAATTTGAAAAAAACGTAAGCAAGGGACGCCGTAACACGGGGGTCCACTATGAATGGAAAGCATAACAAATGTCAAAATATTTTCAATGTTTTCTTTTTAGAGGAGAAAATAACCGGGCCATTTAGAATTGTGGGCCAGATGTATCCAACCCTGATCTGTTATGTTTAAATTTTTCATTGAGTCTTCTTATTTCCTTTTGTCATTGATTGTTTTGGGTGGAACTACTACACAAGTAATTCATAAATATTTTGGAGACTAAAATGTAAGTTCATTGTACCAAATATGCTTTCAGGTCTGAAGACATACTTCATGCCTTCACAATAAACCAGTGGCTGTAAACTAGCATGAGTTCGACCAAAAAAAAAAAATCTTACCTATGCTTGTAGAGGTACAGGGCGAAGCCTGCAATGATCATGGCTATAAAAGGCACTAGGATGGCTGCTGCCACTGAACTGCTGTTGGAGGCAAAGTTGTAGGCTGTGTTGTCTCTGTTGGGATCTAAACTCTCTGCAAAGAAACGATAACATAGTGTCATTCATTCCTATTGGACAAACCGCCTGCGAATTGAAAGAAATCCAAAGGAAGCAGGGGGATTATCCTCCACAAACTTTGCCAATAGCTTCAGTCAAAAAAATTCAAGGGCAATAAACCAAAAAGAAAGAAATATGGTGATTATTATGGTTGAAGGGCCCTGCCAGCAATGTGGAATTTACATAATAGGTTGCGCAGACGAGTGACCTTTCAAAGTTTATCCTGGTGCTTTACTTTAATTTTCCCCCCTTTGGGGACGTCAAAAGCCATTGTCGTAAAAATCACTCTTGGTTACAGGCAACAGCTACTTGTAAGGCATTTTCTAATTTAGAAAGGCGTGTGCGTGAGCGTGTGCGTCCGTGGCCACGCCAGCAGAATGACAGCCCACCTGTTTGCCATTCAGCCGCGTTCCCAAATAAAGCTCCAATAAAAACAGGTGACAGTTGGGAAGGAATTCAATTAGTGGGTTTTGTTGTACTTGCCAATCATCTCTTCGCCACACACAAACACGCGCCCGCGTCGGCCGTTTGTCCGCGGGTGACTCTTAATAAAATTGTGTAAGCCGTTTCCTTTCAGCGAGAACGCAAAGCTGCGAATGCGCAAGCCGATGTCCGTGTTTCACGTTTATTAATAAGGAGCCATTTGCTGTGGCGGCAGGTGGAGGTAGAGCAAGATGGCGCCTGCTGTTCAACCAATCACACATCTCATTACAGCAGTTTTCACTTTGTTTTGCTCAGACCGGACAGATAATCGACGGAAACGCCGGCATATTCCTCGGCTCATTCACCAAAGACAGCAAAAATTCACAATTCTATCCTGTCTCTCTGTTTCCACTCATACGCTGCCATTGACGGCGATAGACGTCAAAAATAAAAAAAGTTTGGCGCTGAATGAGGGGATGCGATCCTAAAACCGATCCTGTTTATTTGATGTTTCCATTTTTGCAAAGAGAAATCATTGGAAAGGTCACAATGTCCCCTGCTGAGGACACTAGGACATTGTAGGTCAGCTCGAATGAGTCAAAAAATACAGTGTTCCCTCGTCACTTTGTGCTTCACTTTTTGTGGCTTTAATGTGTCCCTTTCGTTAAAAAACAAAACAAAAACATGCTGTTTTTTGAGAAATCATTTGAAAGGTCACAATGTCCCCTGCTGAGGACACTAGGACATTGTAGGTCAGCTCGAATGAGTCAAAAAATACAGTGTTCCCTCGCCACTTTGTGCTTCACTTTTTGTGGCTTTAATGCTTCCCTTTTGTTCAAAAATATATGCTGTATTTTTCGGACTATAAGCCGCAACTTTTTTCTCATGATTTGAGCCCTGCGGCTAATAGTCCAGTGCAGCCTGTACGAGGGTTGTTTTTGCGTCGAATCCGTGTCGTGTTTCCCTATGGCGTGGGGGTGTGAAAACACGGGAAAAGTCAGGGGCCACTTTTGCAATGCTCTGGCGCACTGAATGTTGTTTGTTGTAAAATAAAATAGAGTTTGTGCTCCCAAAAAAAATGGTGCTTGTCTAGCCCCCATACTATGGAAATCACTGGGGAAGAGAGGTAGGCAAGGTTTTATTAAACACAATTTATACACTGTATTTATGTATGTACAATGTCCAAGGGTTCAATAAAATAGATATTTTCTGTCCCTATTAACCAATAAAAATGAGGGAACACTGTAGACCAAAAACTATTGGCCACTACAGTGAATACAAATGAATAAAATGGGTCTCAGAAGGGACGGACAAATTTGTATCAATGTCCCATTATCACGGAGGGAATACAACTTCTGTAAGCCTTTTTTGTTGCATACCTGCCTGAGGAAAGTTTGGCAACTGGGATGTGTTCTGAGTCAATGGTTACATGAATAATTGAGAGCAGAATTAAATATTCATTTTCAAATTTATGCTAGGCTAAAGATCACATCACTGTGGATATACTGTACAGTAGATTAGAGTTAATCAGGTGTGTTTTCTCTTGTGTAATTTTAGTCAGCATTTTTTCACACATTCAGAAAAAAAAGAACAAATGGGCTTCATTTCGAATGTATCCTAACAATAAAATAGATATTATAATTAGGGTTGTCAAAACAACAGATGCATTTAAGTCAGTTAATTGTATAAAGTGTCATGTTTTCAAATTTTAATGTCCAACTTTGTTTTCCATATGCTGATTAGATTGATTGTCATGCGTCGTTTGTGAGAGTTGTAAGTCTGAGAAATGTAATTTTAACTTTAAAAACTTGCTCAAACACACCTTGAAAAAAGGCAGAGTGACTGCAAGAAGAAGCAGCTTGTTTGCCGCAGAAGCAGCTCAAGTTTAGCCTACCGCATCAATGCAAAGCACCCAACTGCGAAGCAACTGTGAAGTGTTTTTGCAATAAAACACCGATTGGCGTCATTTGATGCAAAATGGTTATTTTTTTTCAGATTTAAACTAACCTGTAATCCGTATAAGCATTGTAAAAAGTAGTTCACTCGTTTTGAGAGTTAATTTATATTGCAGGATAAAAAATGGAAATAATACAACATAATTTCACCCTTTTCAATTTGAAACAATTAGATGAAAATCCCGTAAGTATTCCACATGAATATTGTATGAGTCATTTTATTCATACACAAAAAATAACTAAAATTTAATATGAGCCTGAGAGGTTTAAAAAAAATAGATCAGATTAAAAAAAAAAATCACGGAGATCAATTAGTTACAAATATTAATCACCCACTTTAAAAAATATATTTTGCATGGCACTTCTTGAAATAATGTAAAAAAATTCTCAATGTATATATTGATTTATTTATTACTCTTTTTGAAGTTCAGCTCTCTTCATCCCTTTAATGTGCTCAAGGAACTAACAAGGAGTGTGGGAGGGACCGGAGAAATAAATCTTCCTTGTGTACACGTTGCACGGAGGTAGCAGGCTTCCAGATTAATGGAGTGGGGCCGGAAGGATTTGTTGCTGCAAAAAAACAAGTCTCCGAGTATTTTAGGTCGCGGACATCGAAGAGAATACGCGATTTAGGGGAGAAAGCCCATCTTCACCTTGAGCCTCAAAACTCTATTTACAGCGACGCTGAAAAAGATTACAAAGCAGAAACCGGACTAACCCCCCCGAGTCATTTTGCGCAGATATGTTGTGTGACCGCGACTCAAATACACACAACATACTGATTGTTTGTTTGTTTTAGAAGCGGGAAGCTCACTTACCCAATCTCTGCAGACCAAACTGTCCAAAGCCTTTACCACGGACAAATCCTTGGTACACAAAGGAGTTGGATGAAGAGATGTAGGACACCTACCGAGGGAGAAGGAAAGCAAGACAGAAACATCCAATCGTATCAGAGCGCCGCAAAAAGAGACTATCAAAGTTTCAGCTTCTGGTGCAGGCGGAAGATGAAATATGTTGAAAGGGGGGTGGGGGACATGTAAAGGGAATTTGAATTCAAGACAAAAGCCTTTGCGAAAGCCTCATCCTCGCCCTGATGGTCGCTTACATGTCCATCGAGAGCCCAGTTGTCGATTTTGAACTTGTTGACGAATATCTCCACAGGGCCTCGGATCTGGTGAACCTGAAGCAGCAGCTGAGCTTCTTCTCTTTTGTAGGTACCTTCAATGATATGAGATTAAGGATTACACAATAATTGATTCACAGAAATTTCACCGCACCAAACAGTAGTCTATTAGAGTAGTTCTTCCTATACCATATATATATATATATATATATATATATATATATATATATATATACAGTATACACTAAAAAAAAAAAAAAAAAAAAAAATATGTCGTCACATGAAACGACGGGATCCGTCTGTTACGATACATCCCGGTGAGGGGGGTCAGTGAGTTCGTTATGCGAAAGTCGGGATGTCGAGTAAGAGTTATGAATGGCGGTCTTTTTATTTGTTTGTTTTTTCCGGAGTACCGACCTGCGAGTTTGAGCTCCACGCCGCTGTGGTCAAGCAGCGTTCCGTTCACCCGGTTGCTAAAAGACTCAAAGGCAGTGATGCTGAGCATAGCTGGCTGCTTCTTCCCCAAATACTCATAGGATCCCCTCCACAGAGAGTTCTTTGCAAAGACTCCACCGGGTACTGGACAGGAAGGTCCGGTCCAAAAGGAAGCGACAAAGTTATCGTTAGAACTGATTTTTTCTTGGATGGAATGTCAAGATAGTCGGTAATAATAAAAACTCCACAGTGGAAAATAGATACAAATGAATTACAAAAATTGCAACTAAAGAAAAAATGCATTATGCCGCATGATTCAACTTTCAACAGATTTTAACTCTACTTTTCAGACGAGTTACATGCTAGTCTGAAACTGAAAAAAAAAACCTTAAACTACATGAATTTTTTTTAAAGGACCTTATTTAAAATTAAATTTTGACCAACTGTTTGATGCTGAAAAAAAACCTTTCAATAATTATAATTATTTAAAGTTTAATATAATTATATTTATAAATATATTCAAATATAATTATAAATTATAATATATATATAATTATAATTAAATAATATTTAATAATATTTAATTTAAATAATAATACAAATATTCATTTTAATAATGCACATTAAACATATAATACATGTACATTTATATGTATCATTAACACATGAGCATCATTATTACATTTAACATATTAACGTGAAGTAAGCAGTGTAAATAATGTCCTAATTTTTTTCACTCTGAAAAAGATTGACGGAGCTACAAATCTATTATCAAATTAATCAATAACTATTTGATAGTTGATTAATCACATTAAATTTTCATTTGGAATTGCCCAAATCCTCTTTGACATGAACTAGGCTGTTACAATTTGTACAGTACATTTGGTATTTGGTATCTGGTATTTTTTGTTACCGTAGACAAATTAGAATGTAAAAACTACAGTAAAACAGAATACATTTTATCTTCCTCAACTCTTCAGATATTCTTATGTTCATGTCCATAAGTTATGTATAAGTTTTGCGTTAAGGGTGTTTGCGATTTCCCACATTGTGAGGGGACAGCAAACGCCTCACCAGTTTAACGTTGAATACGAACCAATTGTTTTTCACAGCTCGAGTTCACTTTACTATAAATACTTGTGAACAAGGACGGACTCGGATGTTGGTTCATTGTGCTCGCTTCTTTGATTGAAAATAATGCCGTAACAACCTCAGCTAACACAAGCTGCTATTAGCTGCAACAGGCACTGGCTGCTAATAGCTAACTGACATAAACCCTCTAGCTCAAACCGTTACGGTAATTATAAGTAAAAATACGTAAATTATTGTAAGTATCAAGACTGCGACTAGAAAAAAAGTTTAATTTTTAAGTAACAGTTTATAGTAGGGGTCAGCAACCTTTGTGAAACCGAGAGCTACTTATTTGGTACTGAGTAATACAAAGGGCTACCGGTTTATGTGAAGACACCGATTATGTTGATGATTTCGCCGAAAAGGTAAGGACCAGCTGTAGTAAATATGTAAATCAAATGTAATATGTCAAGGAAGTATAATTTATGTATAATTGTTTGTAATTTTCCTAGAAAATCTCAATATTCTATCACTTGTAAACTATTGCAGAACAGGCCTGCGGGTTTATCATGTGATCTTTGGATGCAACCTGGTGCCCGCGCGCACCATGTTGGTGGCCCTGGTTTATAGGATGCGCACATACTTTTGGCCACCATTTTTGGGTGAAAATTGTGTCTTATATTGTGGGAATGACAGTATATACTCCAAAAACAATACCAAAAAAAACTTATCTTACAAACCAGAAGACAGCTTGTCTTACCTGGTAATTTGGAAGGAGGCTCCTGCACGGTTCCCACGGGGCTCTTCCCACTCGGACGGTTATCAGCTGGGGAGCATAACAACATAATATCTACTGAGAAAGACGTTTTTTTGTAAACAGGGCATGTGCGTTTTGTGCCAGGATAATCTGACTTTGAAAACATAAGGGCGAAAACGAGACTATTAAGGTACCCAAGTGGCGCATTGAGCTAGCGCCTATAACTTGCGACTGGACCCGAGCAAAGCATCAAAAAAAAGTCCCCGCTGAACTCCGGATCCGTTAGACAAACAGTACAGCGGCACCGAGAGACATTTCAATAAAGGTCTCAGCACTTAAAAGGGCCTCAGGAGAAGTCAACATAAGCGCTCACAAAGTCAAACAAAGACGAAATCGCTATACACGGACAGGTATACAGACAGAAGTTTACGAACAATAACGTCTTGAGTAAACATGGCCGCTATGAAGCGCAAACTCCTTCGGCCTTTTTTTCTTTATTACCTGCCGCTATTTGATCTGCCAGTCCATCACGGACGAATTTAAAGCGGAACACAGTAGAAAATCCAACACATTTCCACCTAATGGTACATTTTTCATGTTTAAATTATCATTATTTTACTTACATTAAATTAGGTGGCATCAAATCCGCGCTAGGATTTTTGAGTTACGAGTTAGCAGCTAGCTTGTGAGCTAACAGGCTTCCCAAACTTTTTTTTTTTTTTTTTTTGCACATTTCACAGGTAGCAGGGTCTTCCGTGATATCATCTCTTTGCTTGGAAATTAAAAAAAACGACACATAACCGTGCATTTTAAAGCGTAGGCATAGTGCTAATTGGAGAATAACGAATATAAGAAATTATGCAGTATGTGAGGAGGACTGCATAATATAAATCACACAATTATTGTACGATTTAGATTCTTTATACGCCCAGGAGTGTCTCGCCCCCCAAAAAAAATCAGAAAGACTGATCTTGCAAATTCACTCCTACATAGTCTTCGTACATGTTTTCCGCAGTTATTTTCCAACATGCATAACATCATTAAGAGCAACTCTCTAATTTCACTTGGCAAAGTCTTTTAATTGAAAGTAGCCATCATCTAGACAGGATTATTACTACCAAGTGTCAATGGTTCTTATTTTTCCTTAAACGCATTTAGGCAAACACTTAGGCCGTCATTGTGTCTGATAGAACTTGTTAACAGCCTGAAGAAATATAAATGGCACTACCGCTAAGCAAATCAATAGCAGGCATTGTGCTTATCAGGTTATGTCCTCTTGTTAATGTTGCTAAGCTTGCTTTGCGCGCATTGTGAGTGTGTGTGCAGGTGTGTAGGGTTTAATTGTGTGATGGATCGACCTTCCTACCCTGGCATGAGTCTGACTATAAGCAGCTGTTAACTGTGGTATTTATCAACATTAGGAGAAGCTGCTGCTTCACCCTATAATACTGCTGGGACGAAATAGACTTCATGGAAAGTATATGTTCAGAAATACAACGATCCCTCGCTATAATGTGGTTCAGTTATTTATTTTTTTCTTTTTAACAATGCTGTGTTGGAAATCACAAACGAAGAAGACCACTATTTCTTCTGTGGACTCAGTCTAATACGCAGTGTGAATGTTTGGAAATATATATTGGCTGCAGTAATAATTTAAGCTGCTCCTCGGGGATATTAACATTTAAAAAGCCTGCTACAGTACATGTCAAATAAAGCACATCGTCATCCTACCACCTGGGGACAATATTTCCTACATGTTTGTGACAAAAATATGTGCTTTTCCTATTACTTTATTTACCAGTGTGAAATGGCGTTGAGTTTCTCACCTGATCCCTAATATATACCATGCTACCAATTGAGACCCATTTTTAAAAAAATCTGATAAATACACACCAAACATGACATCGTGATTATTATTTTGGCCATAATCAGCCCTAATATATATATATATATATATATATATATATATATATATATATATATATATATATATGTTTTGTGAAAATGCAACAAATAATAAACAAACATCATTTATGATGAAGAAAAAATTCTGTAGTGAAAATAACAAACGTACTGCCTAATAATGTAAAAAGTCAAGGAAAAAGAAATATACAAGTAAAAAAAACAAAATCATCCTCAACTTCACAGGTTTCACCTACTGCAGATATTTTTCGGGGACCGAACAGTCTACGAGGGGAATCGTTCGGTAAGTTTCGCCCATGTGCTTTCCATGTCACGTGCCCACATCAAAAGCTTATGAAACCTTTGCATACTCAAGTAGAAATCCGAAGTGCTCCCTAATGGAAAAAATCATGAGACTATTTCTACCTGCACAGAGAGGCGCTTTCCCCGTCCAGCTCCCATCAGACTTGCAGGTCCTGTGCTCTGATCCTCCGGCCAAGTAAAATCCGGGCTGGCACGTATAGATCAGCGTGTAGCCAAGGGATGGCAGCTCGATGGCTCGCACGTCCGATTGGGCTGGCAGCTCGGGCTGGCTGCAGTGGTGAGCTGCGGAAAAGATGCAGATAAGGCATTTGAAGGTAGCGAGGCACAAGAAAGCGTCTTCTCAAAACTTGACCACCGACATGACTTATTTTTTTTTTTTTTCACATGAGCTTACCAATGCACTCTGGCTGAAATCCGCTCCAAGTGAGGTTGGGCAGACATGTGCGAGAAATGGACCCCTGTAGTAAGTAACCTTTTCTGCAGCTGAAGAAAACCGTGCTACTGATCTGGAAGCAGCAACACACAAGAACGCGAGTCCATTTTGGATAGGAGGCAGATGTTCCAAATAATGTACAATAACTGCCACATAAAGTACACTTTGTTTTTTTAAACGCTGACCGTAAATGTTGTTATTCCTTCACAGGAGGCTATAAAGCAACAGTCAATTGCTTTTTTATAGGTAAGACAGAGTGAGTTTTTTTTAACACTTAAATGAAGTCTGAGTACCGCTGCCAAATGTCATTTAAGTTAGCGCAAAACAAATGTTAATTCTGACAGTTTGTTGGATCGCTAATAACCGTAACAGAGCGGTTCAAATCGGATTCTCCCGTCGAGATTTCATCATTTAAATAACACAAATTGTATTGGGGGGAAACATGACTTTAAACTAGCATTGTAATTTAGCGACTGGCAAACAAAGTGACGTTATAATGAATGTCATTCTTTGGCGATGCAAATTGGTTTTTAGTCTTTTTTCCTGCGTCTTCACTCAATAAAAAGGAAGTACAACCATTACAAAAGCATTGTTATGGATAATTGGAGAGAATGATTGCTACTGTGTATTTTGTGTAAATTGGCAGCAAATGTTCATCTTTCTCAGATGGCTTTACAATAAAGATGTTAAACTTTAAACACTAAGTGTGTTTTGTTTTAGTTTGCTTTGATTCCTCAGTAAATAAATTATGGAGCGTGTACCTGATAGCCTTGACTGTTGTTCTGATTGCCAAAAAGGGGGGTGCCTGGGTCTGTGCAGGTGGTGTGAGTGGGATCTGTAAAAAATATCAAGTTAGCCTTATTCAATATTCAGAACACAAATGACAAACTATTTATCAATTTTCAACTTTGTGTGAAATACTGTCTGCTATTCTCACTGAAAAACACCGCATCCCCATTTTTGAGGGTGCGCACAGTTGTGCAAATACATTATTTCAGATATTTTTACTTCACTTTTCCCAAAAATACTTTCTTCCAATTTAGTTGCACACTAGGGAAAAAGAAAAAGAAAAAAGAAAAAAGGGGGTTATAGGTCTATAAAATCCACTATTTGTGTAAACTACACTAAATTGAAGATTATAAGGCGCACCTTCAATTAATGGACTATTTTTTTTCCATATAAGGTGTACCACATTATAAGGTGCATAGAATAGAAGCTACAGTAGTGACTGGGGTTGCGTTAATCAGGCACTAGATGGAACTAAGATAAAGGGATTGTCAACAAAACAATCAGATAAGTCAGTCAAAAACATTATGATAATGATGATGATTAAGACAATCAGGAATTAATAATAAAGATTATTTGCGGAAAGTACTATCTGAAGAATGGGAAAAAAATACCTATTGATTACATCAAAAGACTGTTTCGATCGATGCCAAAATGAATCAAGAGCTTAAAAGAGTATAATTATGATTCAATTGAATATTAAACGGAATCTTTTTTAACCAAATTGCACCCAAAAACCTTAAAATATGTTCTGTTTAAAAAAACATTTCAGGATTCATTTTATACAATTGTGATTTCTTTTACAAAAACCTTGTCCTCATATAAATTGCTTCAAAATTGGAGAATTTATAGCATATCAAAATTTCAAACTGTGTGTTATAAAAAAAAAAAAAAACATGAATTGTAAAAAATGCAATTATAACTGAAATACAGGGGTAAAATTTTAAGAATTTACAAATGATTAAGTTATTTATCAGCCCTCAAAAATGAAAACTCGAGGTTTATGCTCTGCATCATAAGGCGCACTGCCAGCTTCAAGCTTTTAGGTGCGCCTTATAGTGTGGAAAATACAACAAGTAGCACTCTGCCTGATAGCGCGTCACGTCATACACCCACTAAAAAGCCACCAACCTATACAAGAGGGCTGCGTTCCACTCCAGGTTCCGTCATATTGGCAATACCTCCTGGTTGAGCCCACCAAGATAAGAGGGGGATAGCACGAAAAGGAGACGGAGGAAAGGTAGGTGAAACCTCGGTCTTCCCTCTTCCCTTGAGCGGGCGAGCCCGGATCGCCACAGAACACAGCTGCACAAAGACACAAGAACGCAGCAAAACATTCACGTATGTCCCCAGAGGAATGAAACGTCCAATAAGAGGAGACATATACGAAATGTATGGTAGTGCGCCACTCACGGAAGCACTGCGGTTTCTCCCCGCTCCAATTGCCATTGCCTTGGCAAGTTAACACAGTGGGCAATGACAGTTGGTAACCTTGGTTACAGGAGTAGCTGATGCTGGAGCCCCAGTTGAAATCGCTACCGACAACCTGCCCATTAGGGATGACTGGCGGAGGGCCGCACACAATTGCTACAAGCAGAAAAAAAAAAAAAAAACAACATCTCTCTTTGACGGATTTTTCCTGCGGATGGAATTAGGGGATCCAATATTACCTTTGCACAGAGGCTTGGTGCCATTCCAGGTGCGAGCCTTGGTGCAGATGAGGGTGGAGGCGCGGTCGGCGTCCATGGTGAAACCGGGGGAACACTGGAAGCTAACGGTACGGTTGTAGGTAAAATCGTTACCCAACCTTACGCCGTTTGCTGGCACTCCAGGGTCACCGCAGTTGATTACTACATGGGGACAACAGTAAAAATGGAAAGAAAATAAAGGAAGAAATCATTTATTTAATGCTATAGTTTTACAGTTTGTTTTGTAGTAAGTGTCAAAGAATGAACATTTTTTTCAGTGTTGAATGTTTTGCAGCCTCGCTGTTTCACATATTTTTCTGAGACTTTTTTTTTGACAACATTCTTGAACTTTGAGAGTCTTTAAATAAAGGGAAATGTGAGAAAATGTTAACACCTGCGTGAGAAAAATGTATTACATGTGCGTTGAGAGGTTTAATAGCCTTGAAGCGAATATGGTTAATGGAAAAACATACTTAATAAAGGAAAAATAATAAAAAAAACGGAAAGACTATATATATATATATATATATATATATATATATATATATATATATATATATATATATATATATATATATATATATATATATATAAACATGAAACGACCTACTGTACAGCATAATAACAGAAAAGTATAGATCAAACAACAAACAAAAAGCACCTTTCAAGGCCAACAGAATATTGTGTGCTATGTCTATGTAAATATGAGCGCTGTCATTTGAAAGATTGACTTCCATTCTTCAGTTGGAATTGATGTAAGTAATATCTGCGTTGCAAGTGTGGAAACACTGCCATCCATTGGTGACGGTTAGCACTACATTGCTCAACTGGCATATATTACGAAAGCATAAGACAAGGGTGTCAGGTACCCTCCATAAAAAAAAAAAAACGTATTTGACCAGGATTTTATTATTTAATATTCCTATTTTAAAAGACAACAATTCTCATTCAGTTAAAAAAAAAAGTAATAGAACTTACATATTGGACATGGACTTCTTTGGAAAAATGTATGAGCATTATTTTTATTATTATTTTTATTATTACCGTATTGTCTCATTTGCTAGAACTTCCTTGTTAGTTTTTGTACTTACACTAATAAGTCCAGATACCATAAACACAAAAGCACAACGAATAGATTGACTCCAAGTCATGGTGGCTAATTACCAGAACACTCAGGCATGTTTCCAGTCCAGGTGCCATTTATTGTACAGTGTCGGGTGAGGAGGCCAGTAGAATAGTAACCATCTCTGCAGGCGTAGGTAATGGATCTAGAAAACGTTAGGCCGTCGTGGATCAGAATCTGAGCATTTCGAGGAGTTCCGGGGTTCCCACAGGAGATGACTGGAATCAGAAAAGGAGACAGTTTGTTTTAGTTTTGGCAGGTTTTGCTTACTGGGCAAACGACGCCATTTCATTTACTGCCACTGACGACTATCGAGGTCCAAAATTCCGTTTTGACCTTGCTGGCAGGGAATGAGTTAATATAAAATGTGATGTGTGTCTTGAACTTTGACTATCAGGCTGGAACAGAAGTTCTTTGCATGGCAGTCACCAGCTTGCATCAGACTCCCGGTGGCCCCGAGGGTATAGGTCCTCCGTAATGACCAGATGTGGTCCGGCCTTTGAAGCCGGTGCCAGTTAAGAACAGGTGGGTGACGCCGGCTCGCATGTACACACACCAAAAAGGGGAATGAGCCAAAGGGCGGACCGGCAGAGAGGTGGTGGCATGAGCACAGATTCGTTTGTTGTTTTACTCAATCGCTACCAGCCTATTTCACAACCCCCTCAACCCCCAAAAAATATACATATAAAACAACATATATAAACGTTTTTGGGAGTGATTGAGGCATGAGCACAGATTCGTTTGTTGTTTTACTCAATCGCTACCAGCCTATTTCACAACCCCCTCAAGCCCAAAAAAATATACATATAAAACAACATATATAAACGTTTTTAGGAGTGATTGAGCTGGAAATGGTCGATGTAAGAAATTCAAATCGAAGAGTTAAGATGATTTTTCTCGAGCTCAACATTTTCGTGATGAAATACCGGCGATGTAATCCACTTCAAAGAGGAAATATTACTTTAATTTCGCTTATTTATATTGCATAAGGAATTCTGCAAATATCATTTTCAACTCCAATAACCCCGAATCAACTCCCAAGCGTTTCTGTCAGATATCCTGCTCATTAATGACTACTTCTCCGTCAGACGCATTCATTTAATTTTACGCCACTTGTCAATATCTGCAGTGCGGTGATTGCAATTCAAGTAGTCATTTTTTTCCCTCCATGCCATCAGTGTCCTCCAGTTCTTCATTTCGAATCCCGAGGCATTTCCTGGCCAGTTGGGCTGTGTAATCCCTTTCTATCGTTTTTTTTTTTTTTTGGTCTGCCCCTGGGTCTCAAGTCAGATGTGTCCAGAATATCTTTGCAGTGCATGCAGGAATGCATCCTGAGCAGATTGGATATCGACCTCCAGTGTCTGCTTTGGGTGCAAAAAAGGAAGTTTGTTCTGCTCCAGACTCTGAGATATCCTTTTCCACTTTCCAGTGGTATCAGAATTCCAAATTAACTCAAACAACCAAATTCGAAAACGTGAAGTTTTACAACTTTTTTTTAAGGTATCAAAATTGTAGTCAGTGTGTATGAAACTATATGATTAGTCAACAACGTTGTTGTACAGTAGTCCAATGCTTTTCAATTATATTTTGCAAAGAGAAAACATTTTGTGTCCACTCCACACTTGCCAAGCCCACCATTAAAAAGATTATTACCGTATTTTCCGCACAATAAGGCGCACCTAAAAGCCTTAATTTTTTTTAAAGCTGATGGTGCGCCTTATAATCAGGTGCGCCTTATATATGGATCAATATTGCGATTGGGATACGTAGATGCTTTATCTGTTTCTTTTGTGTGTTTACAATTGAACAAGGTTGTTCATATTGACATTGAGTTATTATGCTATTGAGAGTTTAGAGTTATTATTTGAGTAATTATTGTTATTACTTTGAGTATTATTATATTGTGATTGAAAAAGTTTGAAAATATGTCATTAATTGAGGGTGTGCCTTATAATCCGGTGCGCCTTATATATAGAAAACGTTTTATAATATGTCATTACTTGTAGTTTGGTGCGCCTTATAGTGCGGAAAATACGGTATCTATAAAAATGGTCTAAGTATACCCAAAACTTTATCCTTTCTGACAATGGCACAATAAAAAAGCAATATAAAAAACTTTCAACAGCTGTTTACTACTTTCTTTTTTTACAGTATTTACTGTATATATATATATATATATATATATATATATATATATATATATATATATATATATATACAGTATGTATAGTAAGGCTTAAGGTACTCATATTTGAAAAAATATATCCCCTTGAATGTCTGCTTAAAAAAACAAACAAAAAAACGTAAAAATACGTCTTTGGGATCGAAGGAGTGAAATATGTGCATTCCATACCATGGCACTCAGGTTGGGTTCCCAGCCAAGTCCCATTGGCCAAGCACGTTCGCTCCGGAGAACCTTTCAGCGTGTAACCTGGCTCACAGCTGAAGCGCACCGCGCTGGCCACAGTGAATTCATCCCCCAAGCGGATGCCATGCACAGGAACACCAGGATCCCCACAAAGACCTGCCGATTCACCTTGGAAGCAAATAGAAAAGATTAAAAAAACGGGCTAATGAGAAAAGGAAAGAAAGATTTGACGACTCGAACCTTTGCAGAATTGTTTTCAATGATGGATATTTTCCCATTAGAGAATAACACAAGAGTACTTCTCTGCCTCCATTAGACATGCCTCCGAAACAAATTATCATTCATTACAGTCATTTGTTTAACGTGGAGGAAACAACCTTGTATCCACTCGATATCCTACTTTTAAAATGACTATCGATTTCGCAAAAGTGCTAATTGTGCGCACGATCCGATTTCACAATGTTCACATTTGTGCCATTTCAACGCTGCCGCAAAAGTTTCACGAATCCTAATAGTGTTGTTGTATTTATTGCCTACTTGGGGAAAATGAGAAACCGCACGGTTGCACATGACCAGGCATGGCTTGATATTAGATTCAAATGGTACGATAACCTGGAGTGAAAATATCCCATCATCACAGACTGATAATTAAAGTTCCTTAATGCCAATACAAACAGTATTTTTTACATCTCAAAAATTACTATTTTGCGCTTTGAGAAACATATACCGTGTTAAAATGATACTTTACTTATCTTGCCACATTTAGCAGTAAAAAGTTACAATATATAAGAATTAACTTGGCAACTAAATAAAGTTTCATCTACAGTTAATACACACAAAATGAAATCACAACTCTGGTAAGGACCAATCACATCTCACCTGTTTACTACCTTTGGTCATGTGACATTAAAGTTAATAAATGTGCATCAAAAAAGTTTTGTTCGCAAATTGATATACAAAATGGTTACTGTTGAAAAAAAAAGTACTAAAGTATCCCCTTACATTTAGAATAAAGCAAGCTAGCAAGATAGCTAGCTAGCAAGACAGCTAGCCAGCTAGCTAGCTAGCTAGCTAGCTTGCTCGATAGATAGATAGATAGATAGATAGATAGATAGATAGATAGATAGATAGATAGATAGATAGATAGATAGAAAGATAGATAGATAGATAGATAGATAGATAGATAGATAGCAGCCAATCGTAGAGCGTTGTTTCGACATTCCCTCAAAAAAGATAGCACTCATTGTCGTTGACAGACGTATCAGTAATCGGAATCTAAACTTTTTGAAACCACGACAAAACGTCAAAGCATTCATCAGCCCGGTACTCATGGGCGTCGTAACGGTGATGTAGAAGCGACAGGTTGTAATTCATCTTGATCGGACTTTGTTTATGTATTTTATGGCTACATCTCTGGTGGCATGTTGACATCTATAGATTCTAAGAGAACATCCATATGTTGTTCCACGTGCGAGTTTACAAGTAAATGACGAAGGAAAGTGTGAGTGCACGGGCCAAGATCTTTTATTGAGCTTCATAAACAAGCTAGGTTGTAGGCATCTTGGCTCCTCCACGTAATATGAGTTGAATAAAGCGGTTTTATGGAGGACACTCTTTTTGCCCTTGAGGCCTCGGAAACAGAAAGACTGCCGCTGTTTTCGTCCATTTACTTCGATGTTGTCCAAAAATCGACTCCCCCAAATTAAGCATTTATTGGGATATCCTCAAAATAAATTAATGACGTAAAAATAAAGAATGCATCTGTGTATCGGATGCACCATTAATTTTAGGGTAAAATTCCTTTATTCTCAGTGAACGTCTCACCGGTGTAACGTTGAATTCGCTCGTAAGTTTTCTTTTTCCTCGTGAAGCGGCCTGAGTTTTTTTGCCATAAATAAACAAAATTGCGCACCAACCGTGTTCCACCAAATTTATGATTGTGTGTGTGTAAATGCCAAAAGACCGCAATTAGTCAAATGGTGCAAACTTAATTGAATAATTTTGCCATGATCCTCTCCGTTTTAGTATTATTCCTGTGTGTGAACAAGGACGGACTCGGACGTTGGTTCAGCCTGCTCGCTTCTCCAATTGAAATTAATGCCGTAATAACCTCAGCTAACGCGAGCTATAGTTAGCTGCAAAAGGCACTGGCTGCTAACAGATAACTGACGTCCGCCTCCTAGCGTGTCCCGTTACGGTAATTATTTTAAGCAAGAATATGGCTGATACAAAAATGCATATCTGTGCGACAAAACTCGGCTTAAGTTGCTAACGGATCAATCTTACTTGAATGATGTTGAATTAAAAAAGAAAAAATAATAATTTTCAAGTTACCCTTTCTAGGCCATCATTTTTTAAGAAAAACAAGTGCCATCTTGTATTAGGGGAATTTCCGTATGCAATTTTTGGAAGGAAATTTGATCTCCAATTTTAAGTTTGGACGCCTAAGCTTCCAAAGTTGGTCGAGCTGGGCGTAGTCGGTACCGGAGCAATGTGGCGGCGAGCCGCTCCATTGCGCATCCAGCTGGCACATGCGCGTCGTGTTGCCAATGATGCTACGCTGGCCGATGCAGCTGTAGCGGATGACTGAGCCCACCGTCCGGCGGTCGCCGGAGATCTGGGCGTAAGGAGGGATGCTGGGGCGGTCGCACAACACCACTGTTCAAACCAAGCGGAGAAAGGAAAGAACCGGTTAACTTGGAAATGTTGAATGAAACAAAATATATCAACCAGAAGATTTTTGACTGAGATATTGCGAGTTTTACTTCCCCCAAATGGTACTCACAAAGGCACTTGGGCAGGGAACGGTCCCAGGTACCGTCGCCTTGACAGGAAATTGAACTAGTTCCTAGCAGGTAGTAGCCCGGGCTGCAGCGGTATGACACGGTGGTCTGGAAGCTGTAGCGATGGGGCCCACTGGGTAGAACTTGCCTCACGCTGTTCTCGACATGACCTGGCTCTGTGCAGTTTACAGCTAGGGGCAAAATGGAGGATAAGGGAATAGAACTTCTGTTTGTTTTTCATACAGTTTCAGTTCAAATATGTAACTTAATTCTCATTGTGTACAATGTCAGTCCAAAGTTTGGAACTACCTTTAAATGCAAATGGTCTCAAACACATTGAGGGCTCATGAAATTCAAGATATTACCATGAGAAAATGCACTTTTGTGAATAGAAATCATTCCAAGTCATATAGGATCATTTGCATTAAAAAGAACTGAAAGTTATTCCACGCCATAACACATCATCTACATCACAATGAACCGAATGGCATCCCGGATCATGGGAACATCATAAGCATCAAAAAGAACTGATAATCATTCCACGTCATAAAGCATCATCTGCATCATAATGAGCTAAATGAAACCCCAGAACATAAAGCACCATAAACATCTAAAATAACTGAAAGTAATTTCAGGTCATAAAGCACAATCTATATCATAATGAACTGAATAGTATCCCACCCAGATCATACAACATCATAAAAATCAGAAAGAACTGAAAGTAATTTCAAGTCATAAAGCATAATCTACATCATAATGAACTGAATAGTATCCCAGATCATACTACATCATAAAAATCTGAAAGAACTGAAAGTCATTACAGGTCGGACAACATCATCCGTATCATAATGAAATGAAAACCATGAAGCATCATGCAAATCTTAATTTACTGAATATCATTTCAGGTCATAAAGGAACACTCATAAAACGAAGAAATTAAATACATTCCAAATCATAACGTAATTTCAGGTAATAAAGCATAATCCATATCATAATGAACTGAATAGTATCCCAACATCATACAAATCGGAAAGAACTGAAGTTCATTACAGGTCAGAAAACATCCGTATCATAATGAAATGAAAACCATGGCGCATCATGCAAACCCTAATTTACTGAATATCATTTCAGGTCATAAAGGAACACTCACAAAATTAACACATTATATACATTCCAAATCATAAACTGAAAGTCTTTCCAAATCAACAAGTACCATCTACATCATAGTAAACTGAATGTCACCTTCTCATCTTGCTCACCTTCTATTAATCAACAACGACTAAATAGGAGCAGCCCAAAGGCAGGTGATGTTGTGGCTTTGTAGTCAGGACTCAAATTGCTTACGATTAGCAAGAGCTCGGTGTGTTACGAATGAGCTCGCAGACGCTTATAGCCAGCGGAAGTCATTATCTTTTGTCTAACTGGCTCTTACTCCACCACACGGAAAAGAAAAGGCTCAGGGTTCATCGTGTAAGCTGAGGAGGACTAAATCACCGCTGAACTTTTTTTTTTTTCATTCTCACTGCAAGGCAATGGTCGGGAGCGCAGTCACTAAATATGCCTGCAATTTTGTAATTAATGTGATAAATCTAATTTGCAGAGGGACCTCTAATCTACTTAGAGCCACATACTCAGCGCACAAAACGAAACATCACATTCCACCATTACACAATGTGGCACACCTCAAACTCAAAAAATAGAGCAGAAAGCTCCAGGCAATGATTAAAATTCAAAGATTAACAACGTTCGGCTGTGAGCATGCAACTGATCATCAAATGGGTCGGACATATTGGAATCATCCACGTAGTTTCCGCACTATAAAACGCACCGGATTATAAGGCGGACCCCCAATTAACGACATATTTTCAATTTTTTTCCATATATAAGGCACACCGGATTATAAGGCGCACCCTCAATTAATGACATATTTTCAAACGTTTTCAATCACAATATAGTAATACTCAAAGTAATAAAAATAATAACTCAAATAATAACTCTAAACTCTCAATAGCATAAGAACTCATTGTCAATATGAGCAACGCTGTTCAACTGTAAACACACAAAAGAAACAGGTAAAGCTTACTTTTTCCCCATTATCCAATCCCAATCTCAATATCGATCCATATATAAAGCGCACCTGATTATAAGGCGCACCATCAGCTTTGGAAAAAAAATAAGGCTTTTTGATGCGCCTTATAGTGCGGAAAATATGTTATTCACAGCTAGATGCACATCATACTGCAGAGTGGAAAACTTGTTTCTGAAGCAATCTCGCTGGATTGCTGTGGGCGGCGGCTTGAGCTTTCCCCCTTTTTTAGATCTCCCACTGTGTGTGATTTGAATCATTTCAAGTTGGACCTGAGTCACATGGCCTCCACCCACGCGGGGAGATGAGGGTCACGGACTACTAACAGCCACTTGCTGGACACCATGTTCCTTGCACCTTCTTTTTCATCTCACAATAAAGAAGCAATCCACAGATTTTTACGCTTTCATAAATGTCTGAAAACATTTTTTTTCATCCTGAGAAAAACTATTGCAATCATTAAAGTTTGTCCTTCATTTACTGAAGCACATTTTGGGCCTCAACGCACAATGAGCCCTTCATGCTTGCCAAGAAGCTTTCAGTTTGTAGAATTATCCTTTATGCATAATGCTATCTGATTAAACATCCTTGTTTTGCCCGCATAAAGTAAAAAAATAAATTATATGATTTGATAATAACCAGGATGTGGTTTCCAAAAGGAAGCTGGCCTTGTTACTCACAATGAAGCTTTAAATCTCTAATTATTCATCATCATTTGAAGCTCTGATCATTACATAAATAGACAAACTTAATTGACCAGTGCTTAATTTTCATTAATTTAATTAATTAAAAAAAAGAAAATGGTTTCCCTGTAAAATTACCATAATCACTCATAGTCAAAAAACCAATACACATAATGCAGCGCCAAAATGACAGCAATAATGAAATCTAACTTTCCTCCTGGTTTTTTGCTCATTTTCTTATTTTCTGTACCTAACAATGTACTTGAAAAAAATTATCTATCTATCTATCTATCTATCTATCTATCTATCTATCTATCTATCTATCTATCTATCTATCTATCTATCTATCTATCTATCTATCTATCTATCTATCTATCTAGCTAGCTATCTAGCTACCTATCTAGCTAGCTAGCTATCTTGCTAGCTTGCTTTTATTCTAAATATAATCTATCTATCTAAATACATATATATTTTCTAATACTCACAATATTTGTTTGTAAAATATGGAATATCTTAAAATACAAATATTGCACTTGATAATGGTCAAGTAATTACAAATTTTCAAATTTACACCAACTAATTGGTCCATAAATGACAGTACATTTTACATTTAAAAACATTTTTTTTAAATATATATTACACCCAAGAATTACGCTTAAAATACAGTATACATTGCAACCGAAATTTGTATGGATCACCCATGCGCCATTTTATTTTGTTTTGGATTGACAACAATACTCTCTTGCATATGTGAGTTGCAGAGACCTAAAATTACACGCACGAAGAAGGACCATTTGTCCTAACCCGATGAACAAATATAAACCTACTTCAGTCGCTGCTCAGTCAGTGTATTTTTTTTTTCAAGGCTTCACATCATAAAGCACACACCGAAAATGCGGACGCGACCAGTCGTTTTTCCGACGGATTGCCCACCTCTCGAGATTCATGCGACAATCCCGTCTTCGCACTTGTTACTCACTTTTACATCGAGGGAGAGGATGACTCCATTGCCCGTTTGCCTGGCACGTTGACTTAACAGCTCCCTGGAGAACATATCCCGTGTTGCAGACGAAGCGGACCCCGTCGTTCAGGCTAAACTGGGTTCCTTGCGTCGTACCGAAAGTGGGATTCCCAGGATGACCACATGTAATAGCTGAAAGGAAAAACAAAATAAATCGTTTCATACGCGCTAATTTCCAACATCTTACTTTAATTTATTCCTACTTACGAACACAGACTGGCGTTTGTCCTGACCAGCGATGATCCTGTTCACAGATGCGCACCGACACCCCGATGAGACGAAATCCAGGGTTACACTGGTATACAACGCTGCCTCTGTAATTGTAATTCTCCCCGTTGATTTGGCCATTCACAATAGGCTCAGGGCCGCCGCAGTGGCCGGCTATGGAAAAAATGCATTTGCGTTGCGTGAAGACCCACCCTCATAGTTCTTTAAGCAATTAGCTTCGCGCAGAGGCGCTTTGTCAGAGGACTCACCCAGACACTGGACTTGTGTTCCGCTCCAAAGTCCGTTAGACATGCACTCTCGTACGCGGGAGCCGACTAAAGTGTAGCCCGTATTGCAAGAAAAAATGGCGGTGGCTCCGTACACAGTCAGCGTTCCTATCTTGTTGCCATTTGGTGGGGTCCCGAGGTCCCCGCAGGAAATGACTTGAAACAGAAACAAAACGCTTTTAGAATTGAAACTTTTGGACCCAGGAGAATATCCGCACTTACTATCGCAGACAGGCCGTGGATCTGGGTAGTTCCAAGTGCTATTGGCTTGACACTGAATGACCCTTTGACCCCTGTAGTAATACCCCGGGTCACATATGAGCATCATTATAGCGTCGTATTGGTTCTGGGTTCCGTAGATTAATCTCCATCGCCCGTGTTCGACTGCAGAGTGGCCGATATCGGGGCAGGTCACCGCTGTGTTGTTAAATATAAGAAGAAATCAAAAACAGCGTTGGTTATTTGAGCACAACCTTGAAAGAAACTTCGGCGATATACTTACGGACGCATCTGGGAGGGGCCTCGATAGGACTCCACCTTCCCGATTCCTGACAGACCATCGTGGTGGTGACAGGCCCCGCAAGTCGGAATCCAGGATTGCACCGGTAAGTAGCCCTGGCTCCTAAAGAAAAGTCCTGGCCCACGATGCTACCGTTGACAGGAAGCACTGGCATTCCACAGGACGTAACTGGCATGGGAAGAGGGAACACGTGATCGATGTGATCGAACGGGCGGATCCTCGTATCTCCAAAATAAGTTTTCAAAGTTTGTTCAAGCTTTTAGGATTGCATCGCGAACGAGAGCAAGCCAGTTTCAACACTTCAGATCGGCCATTAGTTATCCAAATTAACAACCGTGAAAAATATGAAATTTACAAAAATGGGACTGTTGAGGTTTTGGCACCAATACCAGTGATATTCTTTATGAACATTGGCTGAAAACTCCTTAAAATTGACCTTCTGTGTCTCGTTATAGAGGAGCATTAGTGGCTCGTTATTTGGGCCGTCACTTACACCATCCAGTTGCTATTGACTGATCTTTTTCTCACTAGAAAGCCAAACAAACACTGCTCCCCTCCCTTCATGAAAACTTGACTGCCCACGAGGTCTCACAAAATATGTTTCAGCAGCTTTTTAAAGCTTGCTTTGATACAACCATCAAAACCAAATCCATGGGGCTCTGTTAGAAAACTAGCTCAGCAGTAGTGTGACAGTTTGACTTCCTACGAAGAGTCCAAACTAAACAGAAATGTTTTAATTGTTATTAAAGCTTTACATTATTCGTGCGTTCATGTATCAGATATTCCAATTTTTTTTTTAAAAAAAAAGATTAGATCAGATTTCCATACTATTAAACTGTGGTACCGTCAGAATCTCTTATTCGTCCATGACATTTACATTCTCAAAAATCCAACAAGGCATCAGAACGGCAACGTTTGAATCCTTTAGTCATATTTCTGTGTGATTACCAAATCTACTTAATCAGCTAGTTGGATCCCTACCTTGGCAAAGTGGCACTGGTGCATTCCACTGATAGATCCCCTGGGCGGTGCGAGTGCACGTGGCGCTGCTCTGGCCAATGAGTCGGAAGCCTTGGTCACAGCTGAACCGCAAAGTGCTTCCCAGCTTGGTGCCAGTCAGACTGTGCACTGTGCCGTTGACGGGGTTGTTGGGCGGGCTGCAGTAGGCCGCTGTGGAGAATAATAATTAAAAAAAAAAAAAGGAATGAAAAGACAAAGCACACAATACAAACGTGTGCTTTACACATATACTGATACAGATAAGCGTATAATCCCAATACCGATGTAAAATGATGCAAGTGGTTGTTAAGGGGGTAACGGATTAATGCGCTATTCGTCGGAAAAATCCCCGGATTTCTTTTGCATCTGTTGTCACTGGCTGGTGAGCAAAAGAGGATAAATGAGGAAATTGTATTGGAAGGATGTGCAGCTGAGAAAAAAAAAAATCGATTTGGATTTTTGTCAATACATGCAAGAGAAGGATTTTAAAAATGCAATCACAATAATTGAAGCAGCATACTGTATCTGCGTTTGTTTGATTTTCCTCTATCGGTGGCTGCAATTATAGTGCGTCATTCTAAACTGGGCTCTCACTAGCTTTTTGTAATCAATCAGTTCATTATATTGTCCAGTCATTAACAAATTAGGTAAAAAAAAAAAATAAAAAAAAAAAAAGTAGTACAGTGGACCCCGGTGTTACAGCGTCACTGGCTTACGTTTTTTCATGTTGCGATGTGGAATACTGAGGTTTTTTTTTTGTTACTGAGTTTTTTTGTTTAGCAACAAAAAAAACTGTCATGACCCTAGGTGGTTGGCTGTATTTGTGTTGCTTTGTCTCCATCTGCAGGCGTTTTTAGGTAATTGCACTTATTTTCAGTGCCTCCATGCAAAGCGTCACTACAATGCTGATCTGCCATTGATTGCCGTCTCCTCACGGAGATGGTTTTCTGCTATTGCATATTACTACATATATATATATATATATATATATATATGTAGCACTTAGTATTCTATTTTGCTTCCAATTTTTAAGATGGATGTACAATTTTGATGTTTTTACCTTGGGTTCTAAACGCTTTAGCTATTTAACATGGGTTTGGATTGGATTTGGGTTTGGTTGGATACTCCAACCAAGGAACGGATTAATGTCGTTACACGGGGGTCCACTGTACTTACTATGCTATGTTACTCATTTTTAATATGTCAATAAAATGTTGATGTTTTTATCTGGAATTTTGCACGCATTAGCTCATTACCATAGACTTTTATCGCCCGCCATACAACAATTTCGCCTTATGATCCCAACTCCGGAACGTATTAATGTCGTACGGCAAGGGTCCAACGTAGTATACTTAACATGCCAAACAAATGTACTATTTACCAGGATTGATAATCAAAATATAGCCCAGCTTACCGCCCGTTACATCCGGCCACCCTCTCTCTCCCGTCACTCACCCTGAGTGACACCTCGGAATCTTATTTAAACTCTTCGCTTCAATCAGTGTCAATCTCATTTGCCTTGCCTTCCTGTTATCCTTACTCCACCTCTCTCCCTTTCGCCTCCGAGAACGTTTCTTGTCTCGTTTCAATCGGCCCGGCGGCTCAAAAGACTCCGATCGACGCGGGCAGGTGAGAGGATAGGAATAGGTAATAAGGAGGCGGGTGCCACAAAGGGAAGGATATGAAGCGCAAAAAGAGATAAGAGGGGAGATAGTCAGAGGCGCATTATGAAGCACGGGTGTCACACAATGAAAGGTGGCACGTTAAGAATGAGGGGCCATGATGGGAAAGCGCCGGAGGAGATGTTTGCCGCTTGCTGATGCAAAAAAACGACGACGCGCGCCCTATCTGCTGTCGCCATCTGTTTCTCCCTCGCCGCCACGGTACTTTCATGTTGACCGTTGCAAATTGCGGGTTCTTGGCAATCAATCTACCCATCTGTCATGTACTCCGCCATGGCAAACTCAATCACCGGTGAGGAGAAAGCGAAAGACCAAGCGACGGAGGCAACGACGCCCCGTCGGGGAGCCGGATAGCTCACTGAGCACCGGGGAAAAAAAATGATTCGTCAATCTGGGAGAAGAGTGTTGATAAAGTGCTGGGGGGGCTTTTAAATATTTAAGACGTCATTATTCATTAGCGGTTATGCAGGTGTCACATCAGTACAATGATAGATCCGCGGACGGAAATGACGAATAGGTAGCGGCACTTCTCGGATTGAAACGATTCCCCGCCACGTGCCGCGGATGTGCTCCGCTCTCGTTTGGTTGTCATGGCGATAGATCAGACGTGATGGAGTTGGATTCATTAGCTCAACTAGAGCAGTGCTTTCTTTTCAAAGAACCCCTAACAAGTTAAAAGCATGTTCAAATAAATAAATAAATACGACTTAAAACGGCTTCGCCCTCAGTCTGATGAACACCGTTTGGAACTCTGGAACTAATTTTCAAATCGAAAATGATACTGAAATTCAAAAAAAAAAAAACTTGGATTGAATTAATATAAATAAAATGTTTGTCCATAATACTCTACTAATAATTTTCAAGATATGGTGTCCTTTTTTCTTCATGGGTTAGTTTTCTCTTCCAACTTTTGTTCAAGTCTTTTTTGTTTTTTGTATCCTTCCCTGCAGCATTCGTTTTTATTTCTGCAGCTGTTTTAATCTCTAGTTTTTATGCATTTCTTTCATTGAAAGTTTGCTTCCATTCTATGATTGTGATTGCATTTTTTCCACCATTTTCATTTGTATTTTGCCAGCAGTTTTTGTGTTTTTTGCCTATGTTCTTATGTTCGTAGCATTTGGTCTGTCAGCCACCATATTTTAAAAAAGAATATATATATTTTAATATTTTGTCTGTTTTTTTTATTCATGAAAAATCATTTAATAATATTAGTATTCCTAAAATTTAATACTAATGCTACTACTATTACTACTACTACTACTACTAGTAATAATAAAAATCAATAATTTTAGTATTCCTCTGATTTTAAATAAAACCGTCCTGTTAAAAAAAATGGATACTTGAAAATAAATAAATACATTTTCATGTATGCAAGTAACCTCATTTGGGAACTGCTGAGAATTGAGAATCACATGGACACAATTTAGCCTAAAGGCACCGCTTACCTGAGTAGCGTATCCGGAAACCTTTGTGGCTGGTAGTGTGGTCGAATGACCAGTGCAGGTAGACTTTGTTACTGGAGCTGGTGATGCTGAGTGGGCTTGAATAGTTCCCACTTAGTGTGATTAGAAGAGGACTCTGTCTTGATGGACCTGATTGAAGAGACAATTACAAGAACGTTTCATATACTGAAGATGTCAAAAAACAAAAATGCTTTTTTCTTATTTTATAATTCACCCAGAAGGCGAAATTTCATGACATTTGTCCCTGCTCCAGTTAGCTTGAGTAGGGTTAGCTTGCTATATAGCCTGTTAGCTAGTTTTTGCAAACTTGTGCAGTATTTTGAGCATTTTTGGTGCAAAAAGTGCAGACCTGTTTTCAATAAGAAATAATTATAAATTGTCCACAGAAAAATATTCAACTTAAAGTGTCCTTTTTTGGGATCATAGGATAGAAGAAATCATTAACTTGACAGGTAACGAGAGGTGGCACATAAGTTGGGTCGAACCATTCTAGAATGGGGGAGAAGGGGAGTTTTTATAATAATTAAATTGAATAACCGACTGAATATAAAATTGGTTATATGAACTGATGTTTTCCTGAAACAATTACTAATTTACAATAATTATTTTCAAAGGATTTTTGCATGTTTGTTTTATTTAAATTCTCGAGTGCCCCCTGAATTTCCTTCAATCACCCTCCTAGTTCGCTGAGAATTACGAGTTATCCTCAATTCTACTATATTTTCATCAGAACAGGATCGCATAATTCCCACAATTTTGCCCAGTTATGTGTAAAAGTCTGCTTTTAGTTTCACTTGGAAAAAAAAAAAATCAAAAAATCCCTCTTCACCTAATTGAATAGCCGAAAACCTGAAAGTACATGCAGTAATTGGTTTTGGCAGCCTCAAGGTTAGGGAATGTCTGCTGATTTTTGCTTTGGGAAAAAAAATAAAAAAAAAATAAAAAAATGCACTAATCAGCAAGTCTTGCGTATACGACCAGCATTTACTGCGAGAAGCCTGCCAGGCTTGCTGACTGCCTCTGTAATTACATGCAAAATGCACAAAGCAGAAGCGGAGGAAAAAACCATGTGTGGTGCTTTGCTCCATTTTAAGCTTTAATTGTGCATGCTGCTATTTGTTTTGCTAAACATTGCAAGTACATATGTTGATCCTAGGAAGGAAAAAAAAAAAAACAGGCTCTCACCATCAAAGATTTCAAGCTCATCAAATTGACGGCTGGTCTGGAAATGCTCGATGGTAAAAGTGATATTGTATCCGGGCTCCACTTTGACGATCCAGGAGCACGATTCAAAGTGAGGGAAGCCGGTGCCCGGCGATTGGCTCATGATGACGCCTGTGGATGCCGTCAATACTTCATTCATGGGACATGTCACTGTTAAGCAAAGAAAAGAAAACAACAACAAAATTATCGGCAGCAGAATGCTAATTTGTCAAATGTCGTAATTTTTTTTACTATGGGCCACAACTTTTTTGAGCCCTACAGCTCATAATTCAATGCTGCATACATGCAGTGTTATCTTGAGGATAAATTGCTGTTTAACACAGGAAAAAAAAAATCCTTCTATGTACAGTATATTCCGCACTATAAGGCGCACCAGATTATAAGGCACACCTTCAGTGGATGGCCTATTTTAAAAAGTTTTTTATGTATAAGGCACACCACATTATAAGGCGCATAGAATAGAAGCTACAGTAGTGGACGGGGTTGAGTTAAGCATCTACTATATGGCGCTACACTCAAGAGAATGTCAACAAAACAATCAGATGAGACAGTCAAGGACATTATTATAATTAAGACAATGAGAAATTAAGAAGAAAGATTATTTCATCTGAAAAAAGGCTTCAAAATTGGGTCATATATAGAATATCAAAATTCAAACAGTGTGCTATGAAACCAATTATTTGTAAAAATACATTCATAAATAGAGCGGTAAAAATGGAAGAATTTACATGGTAATTAAGTCATCTTATTTTTTCGAATAGGGCGCACCGGAATTATAAGGCGCTCTGTAAACTTCTGAGAAAATTGAAGGCTTTTAGATGAGACTTTTAGTGCGGAAAATACTGTACCATCTTTCTGATTTCATACCTGATGTTACGACCTGTAGGTAACAGTTGCGTATCCATCCATGCTTCATTTTTGCTACGGCAGTTTATAGTCTTATTGTTTACGGTATTTACGAACCTAATTTATCCTCTTTCTTTTCACGATTAATATCCCAAAACACTAAATCGAGTGGTACCATCACATAATTATCACCAAATGTTGCTTAAAATCCTAATTTGAGCACGATCACAAACGCTAAATCAATTGTTCACCACTAGCCAATTTAAAAATAAATACCGTATTTTCCGGATCATAAGGCGCACCCTCAACTAATGACATATTTTAAAAAAATTTCCATATACAAGGCGCACCGGATTATAAGGCGCACCCTCAATTAATGACATATTTGAAAACTTTTTCAATCACAATATAGTAATACTCAAAGTAATAACAATAATAATTCAAACAATAACTCTAAACGCTCAATGGCATAATAACTTGATACGAGCAACCTTGTTCAACTGTAAACACCAAAAGAAAAACAAGTAAAGCTTACTTTATCACTTCATTCCCCATCTTCGAATCCCAATCTCAATATCGATCTATATATAAGGCGCACCTGATTATAAGGCGCATCATCAGCTTTTTAAGGCTTTTAGGTGCGCCTTATAGTGCAGAAAATACGGCACATAGAATTTCTTTTATTTGCCAACTTTAAATGTGCTACACATCTCAAACATGTCTTGGATAAATATCTACGTTGGGATAGCTGACGTCCATTTTCTCATTGCTTTGAGGTGCGGTGTCCCCGTTTGCGCATATGGACCACCTTCACCCCACGTTAGCATGTTTACCCTCGTGTTTACTTTCAAACACACGCACTGATTAAAGTGGCCGACAGCCTGAGTTAAAACGTGTTTACAAATGATTAAAAATGTTGGTTCTGATCATTCCCGGCGTGCAAACTAAGTGGGATTTATTGCATGAGGAAATCTTACAATGTCAAGTGTGGCGTTCAATGAATTGCAAATAAGTTCCAGCGGTTTATGTTGAATACTCAATAGGTGAAAATCTCAAACCAGAAAAACACACGAAGATTATCATAAATTATGCAAATGGTCCCTCCATGTATGTTTGAAGTGTGCAGGCTGTGATATGTATAAAACATGATGGAAATCCATGTGTACCAATACCGTAGCGGAATTCAATTCCCATCCTGCCTGTCTCAAAAGCTCCGAGGGAAAAAGGCACATTTACAGAATCCAAGTTGAGTCAATTAGGATCTCCCAGTACAATCCGAGCAAGGAGATCAGAATATTTGTCGATATTTATTTGCCACTCCGAAGAATAGTATTGAAGCGGTTACATTGGCGGAGCCAGATTGGGGAAAAATCAATAAATACATGAATAAATAAATAATAATTGTGTGTAGGAAATGTTATTATGAGTCATAACAATTATACTTTTTTTTTTCTTTAGGCCAACGATTCACAAAAGGGGGACAAGAAAGTATCAGTAAATTAAAGCGAAAGCTTTTTAATGTTAAAAATAGTTCTTTTTTTTTTACTTTTCAAATTGAGAGCAAATTATTTGGGACATAAAACATGTCATTGCTAAATTGTGTGATAGTGAGTCCTTCGCAAAATGTTATAGGCTACTGAGACTCAGTCTGTTAACTCATTCAATGCCAAAGACGCATTTTTACGTTTTTTTTTTTTCCCTAGACTTATTTTTTTTTTTATGTTCGAGTAAAGGAGGGTGGTATGAAATAAGACAATTGATACTTGTTTTCATTTAATATTGTTTGATTGTTTGATTTTTAATGTTAAAAATAGTTCTTTTTTTTTACTTTTCAAATTAAGAGCAAATTATTTGGGACATTAAACATGTCATTGCTAAATTGTGTGATAGTGAGTCCTTCGCAAAATGTTATAGGCTACTGAGACTCAGTCTGTTAACTCATTCAATGCCAAAGACGCATTTTTACGTTTTTTTTTTTCCCTAGACTTATTTTTTTTTTATGTTCGAGTAAAGGAGGGTGGTATGAAATAAGACAATTGATACTTGTTTTCATTTAATATTGTTTGATTCCTTGGAATTTCAACCTCTCAACAATAAACATTTATTATGTGTTTATTTATCTGTCTTGGATATATGGCTCAATAAATAAACAAATAATGACCTATGATTGAACGCAATGAATGAATTTGTGTCCACTGTTGTGTCCATCGTGTCCCAACGAGATCGTAAATTTTTAAGACCAGCCATTTAAAAAAAATGAGTTTTTTAGGAGGCCATCCAGAGAAATCTCCCTCAGCACAAGTCACTTTACCGGATGCACACATGCACCTTACAAATCCTGCACAGTGCAGGAAAGCTGCTAAAGTGCTCTTAGCGACCTTTCCAAAAATCTTCAAAACTGTCTTCAGCCTGCTCTTATCTACGTATAGCCCACTTCTTCTAAAAATGACACAATTTGAAAGGCAGCACTTCTGCATTTGATGAAAGCAAGATCACAGCCCTCAAAATTTCAACTATCTTTGAATAATTGCTCTGCACAAAATTCATTCATCTTCTCACTTCTGCAAGCAAGCAAACTGCAGTTTGTATATTTATAGCTTCACCGTACCGAATGAGCTCAGGCATCCAGAAATCATGGATATATAAAGCTTTTTTTTTTTTTTTTTAGTACCATCCATCCTTTTCTGGAATGTAATTATCATAATCAGAAAGGTGATGAAGAGCTGATTGAAGGAAATGGTCCACTGCACACGTATTAGCATGAATCAGGATCGAACTAGTCAAAGAAGTCAAGGGATGACAATAACGCCTTGAATCAGGGGCGGCTGTAATCCTTTCTCTGGGATGTCAAAAAAGGCGGCATGGCTGAAAAAAAGAATAATCTCTGAAAGAAAAAAAGAGCTTAAAATGAAGGCAAAGGTAGGGTGTATATGAAAAAAAAAAACTAAGCTGTGAAAGAAAAACGTTTGAACATACTTGTAAGCTAAATGGAAAAAAAAAATACATGTTGTATTTTTCTCTTAATGCCATGAGATAGACAAAAAAACTATAATATATCAATGCATTTGAACGTTAAATATATTTTTGTGGATTTATTATTGCGTCTAATGTCTATTTTATTGAATTTATCACAATATAGGCACGCGCAAATCAATAACTGGTGGCATCATGGTACAAAAATGCTACCATTTTAGCATTTAGCTTCGATGTATGATATTGTACAATATGTTTCAATGTATTTGTAGGCAGCATGCTAAAAACTACATTTCCACCCATAATGCCATGGGGTATTTACATGTGGAAATTAAAAAAAAACATTTGCACGCAGAAAATATTCAACTTAAAGTGTCCTTTTTTGGCATCATAGTCGAGACGTGTTTACAAAAATAACGACAGGTAACGAGAGGTGGCACGTGACAAATTGGGTCGAGCCATTCGAATATGGGGGAGAATCTGGCTTTTTAAAATAATGTCAATGAATAACCAGCTAAACATAAAATTCATGTTTTGAACTTATATTTTCCTGAAACATGTCATTAAATCCATTATTATTTTTAAAGGATTTGTGCATGTTTGTTTGTTTTATTTAACATCTCGAGCACCCCCTGAAGTTCCTTCAAGTACCCTCATTTGAAAACCACCGTTTTAGAGAGAGCAATTGAAAACATGCAGGATACCGGCCGTCGAGGACTGGACTTTAAACCGGGGGTCCCCGACCTTTTTCGTCACCTTTCCCCGGTTATCGCTTACGATTTTAAAGTGCGTATAAAATATGTCAAACTAATGGGAGCCTTCAGCTTGTTTCTCTCTTCACGCGGGTGGGATGTCGGGTGTCTCGTTTGAGGCTTCCGTCAAGTTCGGTAAGAAAAAAAGTGGGGAATCCGCTCCTTTTCAGTTTGTGGGTTCTTTTAGGTTATGAAGCAGCGCTCAAAGACCTTCTGGCAAAAAGTCATTATTTCCAGTAGGACTCCTGGGATTGTCTTTTTTTTTTTTCGAAGTTGTAAGCTGTCACCTGTCACTCCGTTGGGTCTTTCTCCCCTTCTGTTTCTCATTGAACTTATTTGCGAGCGAAATTTGGACGCTCAAATGATCGAGTCATTCCAGAGAATCCGGCAAGTTTTCAAAATGATTTTTTTCAAGTCAAATAGCTTTCAGACGCGGATAATACATCAAACGGAAATAATTCGGGATTTCGGGTGAGGCCTTTGCCGTCCGATACCGGTTGATCCTCGGAGCGGTCATGGGGGACCGCCGGTGTAGACTTTGCCTAACAGGTGCCTTGCGAAAGAATCATCAAAAAGTGTGACGCTGGGGGAAGTGTGTGTGTGTGTGTGTGGGGGGGGGGGGGGGGCTGCAGTCACAGGCAATGCAGAGGATGAGTGACGATACCGAGGTGCAAAAAAAACCCACCGCAAAACAGGATCTCGCAAATTCTCGTCGTCACATGGTCCACCACTCGGGAAGCCGACTTGGCCGTTGATGCGCGCACACGTGCAGCGGCGATTTGATGCGCGCCGAGGGTTGCGTTCACGAGAGCCAGAAGCGATGATTTGATAGGTGCAGCTGCAGCCGGCATGTCCCGCGCATTTCAATGAGCTTCGCATTCCAACCTCAGTCTCTCCTTGTCCTCTCCTTGCTCGCCCCGGCTTTTAACTCCCGTCCCGCTCTCAATCATCCTTCGACTCGGTTTAAGCCGTAACTACCTTCTAAACTTGTTATTTTGCACTAACCGAGTTGAAAGATTATTCGTGACTGTTTGATCCTGAACGTCAACGTTTTAAAAAAAAAAAAAATATGAATCGATCTGGAATTTTAATATCTTAAACATTGTGAAAGATTCCTCTGTAAAATATATGCATTTTTTTGCCAAGGTTTACATTGTTTTAACATACCTTCACAATGAGGTAATTTGAGTTAATAGTTTTGTAATGCTGTGACAGGAATACAACATTTTTTTCAAATTAAGAGCAAATTATTTGGAAAATGAAGCATGTCTGTGCAAAATTGTGATGATTTTGACAATCATATGCTTCTATTTCATCAAGGTTTACATATTTTTAAACATACCTTCTCAGCAAGGGAATTCAATGTAATGCTTTTTAATGCTGTGACAGTAGCAATTTCACTTTTCAAATTAAGAGCAAATTACATGAAACAACATACTGTAGGTCACTAAATAAAATACAGAAAGTAATAAAATAAACCATAATTCCCGAATGAAAGTTTAGCATTCTTTTCTTTGCACATCAAGTAGTAATCAAAAAACAAATACTTTTACGATTAACTTTGAAAGCACATGACGTGATAATTGACATAAATGAAAGGCATTTTTGTTTTAATGAGAGTTATTCGTAGTTAATTTTAACATCGACTCTAGTTTGCGTGATTGAAAACATTTTGTTTTTTTGTCTTTTTTTTCATTGGTTGACATTCATATTGACATTAAAACACCATCTGCAGACCTTTCAAGTACGTAATCTTTTCCTGATAAAGTCCAGTTGGACATAAACATTTAATTATTATGATTGCATTATCATTGTTCTATTTTCACACTTTTTGAGACTTTAGTCGCGTAACTTTGTTTTAGCGCACATAAATTCCCGTTGCTCTTTGTTCTTTACCTCAACTATTTCATCCTTCTTTTCTCATCCTGTTCTGACATCATTTACATATTTTTCCTTATTTAGTATTGCAAATTAGTCACACTCAACAAATTATGCTAACCCACTGGAAAATCCGTTGTGTGAGAAACAAAATGACAAGGTTGCAGTGTAGAATAAAGGCAGGGTATTAAAAAAAAAAAATGTGCTCATAATAATTGAGAGTAGAGTGAAAAGGAGGGACCTCTCCGTGCACCAGTTTTCTATTACCCCGAGGAAAAGCGTCCAGCGCAACATTCTGCATGATAAGGGTGCGGCGTGTTGGGAAAAGCGGAACTATTAGGTCCTTTGGGAGGATCGTTTCCAGCGCCAAAAGAGCCACACCGCAGCCGTTCGCGGTCTCGCGGGAACCGGGCGTCATCCATGGAGATGAAAGCTTCCGCCATACCGATGGGAAGCTTTGCCACTATGACTGCAGGCCTGTGCAAAGCCCGTGGGGGGCGGAAATTTGGCCCGGCTGGAAGTGCCGAAAAAAACAACAAAAACCAAAACAAAACCTATGCGTGTGTGTTTTTCTGTATAGTGTAGAATTTATATATATATATATATATATATATATATATATATATATATATATATATATATATATATAGACAATAAATACAATTACAATAACTTGTAATTACACATAGACTACAGTAGATGGCACCATGCCAGATAGTTTGCAAGGAGCATGAATAGTTTATTTATTATGTATGTATATATATATATATATATATATATATATATATATATATATATATATATATATATATATATATATATATATATATGTATGTATAGACAATAAATACAATTGCAATAACTTGTAATTACACATAGACTACAGTAGATGGCACCATGCCAGATAGTTTGCAAGGAGCATGAATATTTTACTCTGCAAAACGAGGATTCCTTTGAACTCATATTGCATAAATTTAATAAAGTGAAATAAAAGCCAATATAGTTTATTCATGTACCAGCTTTTAGCATCTCTGACCTACTCACCATCGCAGGAAGGTGGAGGCCCTTGAAACTCTAAGTGTGCCCCTAAACGGCATGTGAGGATATCGTTGCCGCTTAGCTGGTAGCCTGGGATACACCTATAGCGCACGATGTCACCTAGGGAGAGAAAAATGGAGGGTGACTTCAATTGAGGGGGCCTTATTGAACAAATAGGCGATTTGCGAAATTAAGTTGGATTACCTATTTTAAACTCTTTGCTTGCCATCAGAATCTCAGCATTGGGGATGATAGTTGGAGGCAGACAGTACTGCAGCCGGTAAGCTTAATTGAAGGGAAAAAAAAAGAATATGAGCTAAACAGAACCTACTGACACACAGCCTGTTAAATCTTTCAGTGCCATGGACGTGAATTCTCGCATTTTAGAATAGTCATAACAATAATAAATAAGAACATTCTAGTCAAATAGATTTTTTTATTGAGGGTAGCTGACACCCTTGACTAATGCTTATTTTACTATAAAGCCAATTGAACACAGTAGTGATAACTCCGACCACTGGATGGCAGTGTTTCCACACTTACGACACATATCACCTACATGCAATTCAAAGTAAGGAATGAAAATCAATCTTTCAAATGTTACCACCCATATTTACAGACATCCCGCACAATATTCAGTTGGCCTTGAAAGATGAGTTATAATGCTAAATATACACCCCCTCTAGAGGTTTCCTTTTCCGATAACGTTTGGCACTAAAATAGTTAATTTTAGTCCACAGTTGTGTCTCAGAAAGGCAGTGAAGAAAAAGTACAACTTTGGATGCAATGGGATGTCCTTCCTTGAGCACGTTAGGACTCTATGTCCATTATCTTAATCCTTGTGTGCTATTTCATCCAGTCCTTTGGTCTTTACACCAAAGGCATTTCACACCAAAGGGAAAGTATTGAAACAAGACACAAGGAGCTGAAATTTCATCCAATGGTGACTACATGTCAATGACCAACACGGCACAATCACATAGTTATCACATTATCAGAAGTTTGCAATCCCTTGGATAAAATCTTGTGAGAATGATGTGGAAGAAAACGGCCCATAAATGGTCCAAATATTTCACAAGGGTTAAAACAAACAAAAACAAAAAAATACAATCACATCAATGGTGCTCCATGGTAGGGTTTCCGTTGACGTATTTTCACGTCACTGTTAATAGCATCCCATCCAAACACACGAGACGTCGTAGGAAATGCAAGGATGTCCTCTACTGAGCACACTAGGACTTAGTAAGGTAGTTCCAATGAGTAAAAAAAAAAACAAACAGGAAAAAAGAAAAAAAATCGCATGCCACAGTGGACGCAAATAAAACAGATGGATCTCATGATTGTGAGTCGCAAAAACAGTGACTTACCTTGATAGTCGATTTGAAACAAGCCCCCTTTCTCTGTGTTACTCCGAAAACGAATCAGGACCTGATTCGATGTACTCCTAGGGGGGTCGTTGGGTTCTCCATGAGTGAACACACCTAGTTTCCTGGCCGTTTCTTGCGGGCCATCCCTAAAGACAACAAAGCCGAATCAGAGTGTGTGAAATATCACAACGCTCGACAGGAAGGTAAACACGGCATCTGAGCGCGGAACGACCGATCGGGATTGGGCCGCGGATACTAACTCGCATCCTCCGGGATTGCTTCGAAAGCCGCGGCCCGATCCCGGCCGTCCCTCGATGTAAGGATGGCCGATTAAGCCGGCTCCCAGAATTATACCCCGTGCATTCGGCTTAAAAACCATCTGTCTTTGGCTGTCAGAGTGGGCATGGGAGATTACAAGCGGCTCTGGAAATGGCCGGCTAGAGACCGCCGCCTGACTGCGCTCTGGCCAAGTTACCGTTATGGGGCCCGTTTTCTTGGCTCGCTAGTTCAGTGGCGAGATACGCAGAGGTGCCGAGTCTAAACTGGGAAACATGATAGTCCGCGTCTTGGCTCGATCGGAGCTTGTTGGGAAACATCAATCCAGTAGGGCCATTCTTTTCAAAAAATGGTCGCATAATGGAAATAAGGATCGTTTTCTCATTTTTTTGACGGACAATTTCGCGGCAAATAAAGCTCAGTTGACGTAAAATCGACATGGTCTCACAACTGGTGAGCGGTTGAGTCAGTATGTTTGGAAAATGTACCAGAATCTACAGTATTAGGACTGTCAATATATAACATAACATAACATAACATAACATAACATAGCATAGCATAGCATAGCATAGCACAGCACAGCATAGCATAGCCTAACATAACATAACATAACATAACATAATAGTGTCGATATCGACACTATGACCTGTGCCAATTTTCGGCATTTTGTCAGACATCCAATAGGTATCAACTTTATTAATATATTTATTCTCTGATGAGGGGACCCTTCAATGGCACATTCAAAAACAAACACATGCAACTGTTGTTGATTTTCTCTTCATCTAATAATCAAAATAGTCATGGTAGTGTTTCCGTACCAAACGGTTATGAAATCGTGTGGACCGTGAACGTGAAGTAGAGTAAAGTTGAGCTTGATTCCGAAGCCAGGGGCCACCGTAATCAACCAGGAGCAATCAGCCGAGTTGAGGTATTCTTCTGGGTAGCGTGGAGAGAAGATGGTCCCGTTGTCTGATGTGATGTTTCCACCGCAAGGCACTGCGATAACCGACAGTTAACAAAATTTCAAAATTTCTTCATAATTTCAATGAGTAAATTTGTTTATTAAAAGTAGTATTTTTAGTAGTAGTAGTATTAAAAGTAAATGTATTATTCATATATATATATATATATATATATATATATATATATATATATATATATATATATATATTATTCTGTTCACTTCCCTGAACAGTTACATTCCACACAATAGACATAATAATAAAGTAGGCAATAAAAAACCAATAGGGTAATTATATATATATATATATATATATGAGGATGTTTTCCATGCAGCTCAGATTCCCTCTGACAAGAACACCTCATATTCACCAGCACTGCAAGCATGAAGGAGGAGTTCTCACAGTAATCCCCGTCGTTTACACTTCTCAAGCAGCCGTGACAAGCAGTTCAGATTAATGACACACCCTCGAACGCCGACTTGTATACAATCATTCCCAAAGCTAAGATTGCTTTTTGATCTGTTTCTCAGAGGCGCTGAAGCTAGAGTGTCCGTGTGTTATTTAGCTACCTGATGTGTAATAGCAGACGCCCCTAAGCTAGCGTCTCATCTACTCAGATGAGTTATCGATCAGACTGATTAAAAGCTGGACACGTCATAGAATTGCTCTGCGCTAGAGATTTTAACCAAGCTGCTTATGATTGACAGTTAGAGATAGTGTGTTAGCCGCTCTCAAATTGGGATAAGTGATGGCACTTTAGGGGGTGCGTGATATATTAACAAGATTTCTGTAGAAATCAGTCACTCAAGTTAAAATTAGGGGCCCAATTCCAATCCGTTGTGTTTTTTTTTCAAATTAAGAGCAAATTAACTATAACATGAATAAACCCACAGCTAAATGATGTTATAGTGATTCCTTTGCTGTATGTTCCTATTTTAGGAACCTACCTTCGCAGCGAGGGAAAGGGTTATCCCAATTACGGGTTGTGCCGTGTTCGCAGGTGAGGATGGAATGTCCAACCAGTTGGTATCCTGGCAGACACTCGAAGGATATGGACTGGCCCACGTTGTAGCCGGCACCCACTACCACACCATAGCGGAAGGGTTCTGGATCTGGGCACTCCTGGAGTTCGTAGGCTGCAGGCAAGGTAAACATATGATGGAAACAGGTATCAGTCCAAAAAGTTCAGTAAAATGAGTTATTTTTTATTTTGTATGATTTTCAGCAACATTTTATTTTGTAAAATAGTCTAATTGCTTCAAATTTCTGATTTCTTCAATCCTGTGTAAAAGCAGAATACGATTTCTAACAAATCAAAATAAGACAATTTCGATAAGCCAATTTCCTGATCCGTTCCACCCCGAACTAGCAAACGGCTCACAATAGCATTCTGATTGATTGATTAATCGACAAATTAATCGCGTGTTTAATTAATCGGAAGTAAACAGCCCCCTTTTCCAACTTTGGATAAAAATGAGGAGCAGGATCTGAGCCGGGATGTAAATATGATGGAAGTAATTGATTTCTATGGATCGCAGACGCTGTATTGCAGGAGAGAACTCTTGCAAATGCAGCAAACGGGGACATTTGCAAATATAATCTGTGATTTATATGGTAGTTTGCATATAATTATGTAAATGCTATTTTTCCCCATTCGCCAAAAAAAAAAAGTGTGTGGTGCCTGTTGCAGTTTCCTCTATGGTAATAACTTTTAAACTTTCCTTAGCCATAATAGAGAGATATTTTACAATATATGATCAAGAATTTGGCACTATTAAGGGACCCGAGTTTGAGTTTGCATGTTCTCCCCGAGCCCGTGTGGGTTCTCTCCGGGCACGCCGGCTTCCTCCCAAACTCCAAAAATATGCACGGCATGTGTACTGGACACACTAAATCACAGGTGTCGAAGTTCAGGCCACGAGGGCCGGTATCCTGCATGTTTTTGAAACTTCTTTCTCAAACACACCTGATTTAAATGATTAGAATCTTTTTCAAGCTCCAGCAGAGCTTGCTAATAAGCTTATCCTTTGAATCGGGTGTGTTGGGTTGAGAAAACCTGTAAACCTGCAGGATACCGGCCCTCGAGGACTGCAGTTTGACACCTATGCATTAAATTGTCCTTCGGTACGTTTGGGTGCGTGAATGCTTGTTTGTCCCAGTGCGCCTTGCAATTGGCTGGCAACCAGTTCAAGGTGTCTCCGCCTACTGCCTGAAGTCAGCTGGGATAGGCACCAGCAAGCCTGTGACCCTTGTGAGGATAAGCGACTATAGAGAATGAATAAATGGATGGGACAAGAGTTTGAAAGTGATTAAAAAGCTATAATGCACACCTCATCCAACACTGTTAGTTGGTGAATTAACTTGATGGAATGAGGGAAGAGATATTATGATATAGTATTTTACAAGCCATTATTCATCATTGTCTCTCATTTTTATGACAATTTTATGATTTTCCAGGCAAATAGCTCAATATATTATATATAAACTACACTGAAGTGATTATGGGTTACATCAAGTTCCGCAGAAGAATTTAACTGAAAATTACCCCTGGTGATTATAACAATTATAATGCAAACTGCAGACCGTTTGGAAAAAAATGCCAAGGCTAAGTGAAAATTCGTAAACATCCAGGTCACCTACCTTGGTACTCAAACCTGAAACCTGGTTTGTTCTGTGAATGGTCACTGTGGAAATAAACGGTGGTCTCATGCGAGGTGGTGAGAAGCGAGGATGGAACGTCCTGCCCGCTGAATCGTCCGATGACGGCGCTCGTGTCCAGGGGTCCGTTGCGTATTTCCAGGAAATCGTGGTTGGCTTCAGTGGAGAAATTGAGAAACTGGATGTGGGCTCCTAGCAACAAGAAGAGAACACATTTATGTTCTTCGTTTTGAAACGACCTCCAGAAAGCAACTGCAATGACGTCAATGGTTGATTCGGTGGTGATAACGGGAAAATAAAAAATTATTGGCATTGGTATTTCAGTGTTTTAGGTGTTTGGCCAAAAGAGGGTCTAATAATACCGAGTGAAAATTCGTGAATAAGGTCCTGAAGTAATATTTAGGTCTGAAAAGTGGTTTTGTACGCTGATTATTATTAAAGTAATCAGTTAATTGTGGTAATAAGTACTACAGTAATCAATTTGATAAGTTACTCAAGTGTTAAAGTAATCCATTTTTAGTGCTTAATTAAATACATTAATTAATTACTTCAACACTAATGTACCTAGACTAATTACTTTAGTAGTACTTAATTGTCTCTCAAAGTATCTGAAGCAGTTGATTATATTAAAGTATGAAATAATTGATGAATTCAGTACCGAATTACCAAAAGTAATTTAGTACCAGCCATTTTTAGATACTATTTTAGAGAAAGACTTGAAAAAATAAATTAAAATGATAGTAAAGTGAAGTCCCTGGTTTTTAAAGTCCGGGCTCTTAAAAATAAACTGTAAAAATATATTTTCATTTCAGTAATCTCTTACTTTGCTATGGCTCTCCACATTAGCAACTTTGTTGCCATCATTAGCTGTTTCAGTCGCTGCTAGTTGCTTTGCATTGATGCGGTTAGCTAAACCTGATCTGCTTTTGTGGCAAGCTCCTTCTTACAAAAATGTTCACTCTACCAAAGGTTCCGTTGGGGCATGTGTGAAAATTAAATTTACCCTTGATCGGACAAATAACCCTAACATGCTCTTCTGTTTTCATTTTGCCACCACAGGAGCCTATCAGGTGATGCCAAACACTGACAGCCAATCAGTGTCCATTTCATGGTACGATTGACCTTTGTATTACAACCAGTAATAACCATGATGCATAAAAACCGATCCAAATAATCTAAATTAGTGATTAGATTAATGTGATTAAAAAAAATAACGCTTAAACTAGGACTGTAATTAATTGATCACAGTGATTGGGCTAATCTGACAGCCCCACTAAAACCAAAGCCTACATATGAAAATTAAAGATAATCATTGAATCCCACACAATTTGAAGCGCAGAAACTGGATCCATGCCATTTGTAGTCAGACAAAAAAAAAAAAAAAGACCTAATTACTGCTTCTGCTCATCATCATTGTCTCGGGGCAATTAGGAAAACGAATGTGCATATAACAGTAATGGTCTGTTGATTGACCCCCAGTGTCTTTATTTTTTTCTTTAATTCAGATTACAGACTCATCAATGAAGCTGAAGTCTGACTGTTGCAATTGGAAAGGAAAGAGGAAAGTCATTAAAAAGGGCAAATGCCTTGAAAACCGGCCAAGAAAACTGGGCTCGCTACACTTGGGGCCAAACGAAATTTTAGTACACATTTAAAGCGTTTTGCCATTTTCAAAGCTACTAGAAGCGTCGGATTCTTACCGTAACCAACAGGCAGGTAGATTCTCCATGTGCAGTCACTGTTGCTAGGATAGTTGCCAGGGAAACCAGGGCTGAGTATCATGCCCTCCATCTCCTCCCGAATTCCTCCACATTGGGCTAGTGGGAACCAGTAACACCATTACATCAGTGAGGGTCATGAAAAATAGATATTTTTTTTAAATAAAACCCAATGTAGTATATATAATATACAGAGTTGGAGCTCATTGGTTATTTTGTAAACATCACTTCATGGTAAAAATTAAAACACATGAAAACAAACTATTTTCCTCATCCAGGATTATAAAGTTTTTAATGTGAACACTTTTATTAGTAATACAGTCTATATTCCACATTTTTTAAAAAATGTGTGGATGCATTTTTGGATTATCAACCTGAATTCACCTTTTAAAGGTCCAAATATGAGACAGTAATATCAAATTATCAATATCCTTGTCAAATATTAACTCATTCAATCCCAAACATGGATTTTTTTTTTTTTTTTTTTAAGAGTCCAGAGATTGAATCCCAGGTACTTGATTCTTTTTTAGGGTCTACAATAATTGAATACTGAAGGTACTTAAGCGCTAAAATATTTGATGACTTGAGGAACAAATTGTATTAAAATAACGGATTAATTTAGGTACTGAAAGTTCAAAAGTAGTTGATTGCATTACAAACTTCAGAAAAATATACTAAAAGCACTGAAGTAATTGATTACTTTGGTATTCAAACCATAGAAATCAATTACCTTAGTACACAAAGTAATCAATTACATGAGTACTAAATTACTAAAGTAATTGATTACTTTGATTTATGAAGATATTTTAGTTACCCACCAGCTATTATTATACACAACATTAACCAAAATGGTGGCACAAAAAAAACAAAATAAAAAAAATCCAAATAATTATATGTGTTTCACTGTCTGAAGTTAAAAAACAAAAAAGATAGCAAAAAAAATTCATAAAAATATGTCTTTGGGATTGAATGAGTTTATATCAATCAAGCATAACAGCCAATATTTTTTAAATAAAGAAAAATCAGTCATTTTCATTTTAAAAAAAGAAAAAAAATACAGTTCACATTGGGTGGCCTACTAAATTAAGCGTTATATTTTGCACACATTCATTTTTTTTTTTTTAATCTGATGTCACGGCAGCACATATCTAGCATATCTTTGCTATTTTGTCAGTGTTCCTTTCATCTTAAACCACCGGTGGATACAATTTTCTTGACTGAAATCCAGGACGAGGACTCAAAATAGTTAGAAATAAAAGTGATGATGGTATCAAGAAAGATGAAAAGAGAAAAGCCCTGAAATAAGATGCAAAAAAAGATGAAAGGACGTTAAACTGATGTTAAAGCATCAGCTGACTAAAGCACAAAACAGTGAGAGGTCCTGAAAGTGGAGTAAAAAAAAAAGAATTGTGAGGAGGAAAGGGGAAAGAAATGAGAAAAACAGCCTACTTAAGACAGAGAAGGGAGTCACCCCAGAGGAAAAAAAAAAATGTGGGTGATATACCATTATTTTTCTCTCAGGAATAAATCATCGGCTTGTGTGCGGTATAAAAAGTTTCAAACTGGATATGCGGGCGTATGAATTTTCCCAGACTTGAAGCAATCACTGCCACAATGGATTTTAATTACCAAAGCCATCCCAGATGAGCCATCGGATTAAATAATCATTACCACCTATGGATTCAAGATCAGCACAGATTTTCAGTCGATGATAAGAACTGGGGTGTGAATATTTGCTCATGTTAACTATGAGCGGGTTAAACCAAATGTTGCCGGGTTGAAATCTCTAGTTTGGAGAAAATACTTCTAAGTTTTGAGGTGACCAAGGACCCGATGGTCACTGTTAAGAGTGCTAATGTTTCTCGGTGGGGGACAAGCATCTCTATAGCAATCGACCAATCCGGTCTGTATGGTAGACGAAAGCCACTCTATGAGAAACAACATTCTTTGGTCCGATGAGACAAAAACTGAAACTCTTTGATGAGAACGTCATGTTTGCAAGAAACCAGGCATCGCTTATCACCCGGCCGATACCGTTCCTACAGTGAAGCATTGTGGTGGCAGCATCATGGTATGGGGATGTTTTGTATCAGCAGGAAGCGGCAGACTAGTCAGGCTCGAAGGAAAACTGAAAACTGAATGAAAACCTGCTCCAGTTCACTCCTGACCTCAGACTGGGGTGACGGTTTATTTTTTAGCAAGAAAAAAAAATGGACACAGCCAAGATTTGAAATAAATGACTTTAGAACAACTCCGTGAATGTTCTGAAGTGGCACAGTAAGAGCCCAGATTTGAAACTGATTGATCTCCTCCAGATTTTTCTGCAGGGAATTTGAGCTACAAAGGGTGATCACCACTGACTGGATTTAACAACCTCAAATGTCCTAAATCAGTCCGTTAGTTTATCTTCTGGGGTAAAAAGAGCATCAACTATCGATTTGCACTTCCCCTGAGGGATCCGCCTTAAAACAAAAAACTTGTTCCCCTTGAATTTGAAACGTCAACGTAAAGCTAGATTTTAAAACTGAGCTCTTGGCCTTATCGTGACTTGACTATCATCTTGGCAACAAAGGGTTTGAACGATCCCTCGGGACAAGTTGTCAAACCTTAAAACAAAGCCGGAAGGACAAGAGTAAGAACGTAGAAGCAAATCTGAAAAAAACATTCTTACCGATACATAGAGGTGGAGGGTAGTTCCATCTTCGGACCGTCCCGGGCATACAGGTGATATGCGAATTCCCCTTCGAGTTAAACCGTGTGCAGAGAGAAATATGGAAAATATAAACAAACTGGCCATGAATTAATTTGGACTCCCTAACATCTGGTGCTTTAATTGTTCCTAGCAGCTGCCTGTTGTCTCCAAAAGACTTCATGCAGCGACAAAATGACCAAATCTATCGAAAGTGACAACGATCGATACAGAAACAGACCTACAACCATATTAAAACAAAAGGATGATTAGAATGAGGTTTCACTTACCAATAACCGCGCATTTCAAATGCCGCAATCTTGTAATATTTTGTAGGCAGTTAAACTCATGATATTACCTGTAGCGCATATCCAGGTTCACACTGGAAAGACACCACATTATTCATTTGAAGACGTTCCCCAATCTTGATGGAATTCATGGGAATGACCGGTTCGGGGCAGCTGGTCAGAGACACAGCTGACGGGATAAAAGATGACAAGAAATTCATCAGTAGAAGTTTCGATGGTACGTCACGGATATCTGATATGTATATAAATGATTATTTCCCACTTACTTTTGTATTCCAGCCTGAATCCAGCGGCAGACACGCTAATATCGGAGAAAAAGTGAAGGTATAGTTGGTTGGAAGTACTGTTGAGGAGAGCTGGAACTGTTGTGCCTAGGGGAGAAAAGAAATTGCAGGTATTTAGTGATCCTATCTCTGGCTGAGGCTGACCATGACTAACTGCTTGAGTTGCGTACAAATCGCGAAAATACTGCTTTGCTAACATTGCACCTACTGCCCAAAGATGGCAGCACACTTGTGGACCTACTGAGGATAAGTTGCAAAGTAGAAATACTGATAAGTACCTGGAAACCTTGAAAATTTGGACTCTTTAAGAAAAATACAATTTAAAAAACTACAACAACACCATAAAAATACGTCTTTGGTATTGAATAGTAAAATATTTTTGTTTAAAGATAAGATTTTACAAATATTTTACAAAAACGGTAAAGTACTTTGTATAAGTCACGAAATTGATATTATTATTGAAAATACATCAGTGAAATGGACAAATTGGCCAGAAGAGAACACAAGTCAAACCTGAGAAACTCCCAAGCAAGGTGTCAGTATTGTCTCCTCCGTCAAACACCTCTAACGAGTCCCAGTTCTGTTCCGTGACAAAGCTAATGACTTGGATCTGAGAGGGAAGCATACGAGAAGGTAATAGCGTGTGAGATTAAAAAAAAAAAAAAAATATATATATATATATATATATATATATATATATATATATATATATATATATATATGAATCCACTTATTTTGCGTGTCTCTTAAAACCATAAAAACATAAAGACAATAGCAAAATTGGCACGTCACCTTTTCAATGTCGTGAGCAAAATGTGTGCCTGCGGATGGTAAATTTTTGAAAAGCTGACACACACATCTAATGTGTGTCGTACATTGGTATTAAGGCTGGTCTGTCATATTTTGGACCTTCAGCTAGGGTGGCAGGAGCTAATAGCTAAGGGACAGCACTGAGGTCATTAGCCACAGAAGCTAAATTGTACACCAGGAAACTTTCCATCTGGCACCTCCCCGAGGACCCCGTTGACAAACTCCCGCAAAGACGACTAAAGTGAAGAGAAACCTGAAAGCACATTTATCACAGGTGCAATCTAATGCAATCCAACACTCCTATTTGCAAAATGGGCTTGTGGAAGTGTATTAATCCTACTCCTTTTTTTACATTATAGGATTACCATTGAAATAATGCTAATCAACTGTTAAATGATGCTTGGTAAGCTAAATCCTAAAAGCTTTTTTTAAAGCGTTAATGGTGCGCCTTATAATCAGGCGCGCCTTATATATGGCTCAATATTGAGATTGGGATTCGTAGATGGGGAAAGAAGTGATAAATTAAGCTTTACCTGTTTCTTTCGTGTGTTTACAGTTGAACAAGGTTGGTCAAATTGACATTGAGTTATTATAATATTGAGGGTTTAGAGTTATTATTTGAGTTATTATTGTTATTACTTTGATTATTACTATATTGTGATTGAAAAAGTTTTCAAATATGTCATTGATTGAGGGTGCGCCTTATAATCCAGTGGGCCTTATATATGGAAACTTTTAAAATATGTCATTAATCAAGGGTGCGCCTTATAATCCGGTGCACTGATATAAATACAAACCTGGATTCCTGATCCCTCTGGAACTGTAATCTTCCAGACACAGTTGAGGCTGTTGAGGTACGGTTCTGGAAACCCAGGTGATAAAATGGTCCCGGTACGATGGGTAAGATTAGCCCCACATGGAACTGTGGAGGAAAGAAGGATATTAAGCATCTCAAGCTCTATTTGGGGGTTGTATATTGGGATGTTGGAATTATAGCAATAAATCAGAATTTTCCCATTCGACTGAAACGCATAATAGGACATGTTTGTGCATATTTTAGAAGGCTAATGATTTCTATATTAAGCTGTTAAGTTATCAGTCAATAAAGGCCATCCAGGCAGTGTGAAATGCCGTTTTAGTTATTCACTACACGGACAGAGTTGCAAATTTGGACGCTGGGCCACTACCTCGCTATACAGGATGTACGTTACTCGCAAATGTGTCAAATCACATCCCGCCTCGTCTCCAAACAAACATCTGCTAAGCACATCTGTTTGCGCTTCCTGTGTTTTTGTGTGCGGGAGGTATGCTCCATTTTTGAACATGTGGACTTCTCAATATTTTTCTGCTGAGGTTTACTTATGGACCAACTGCCACCTGCACACTGCGTGGCTGAATATCGGATCTACAGGCAACGGCTTGCGGTATAAATCTGTGTCAGTTTAGCACAAGGCACACACACATTGCAACTTGTTTCAAGGAGAGAATGAAATAAAGATGAAAAGCAGTGTGTGTGTGTGTGTGTGTGTGTGTGTGTGTGTGTGGACAGGATCCATGTCCTACCTATGCAGCTGGGGATGGAGCTGTTCCACTGCGCCAGCGCATTGGGCACTGTCAAACATTCAATGGCGGAGGATCCCTCGAGCACATAACCTGGGCTGCACTCAAAGCGAATCACGGCGCCAACAGCAAAATTGTTGCCCATTCGGCGGCCATTTCGCGGCTCGGGGACTGAGCTGCACTGGGTTGCGCTGGTCCGTGGCACAGCTTTAGGAAGCAAAAGGCGGAACGTTCAATCATGTTACATCATATTACAGAAAACATGCTGTGTGTGTGTGTGTGTGTGTGTGTGTGTGTGTGTATATATATATATATATATATATATATATATATATAAATACACTGTAAGAAAACTATTTCCTTAAGTAGTTGAGTACTAAAGTACTCAATTATTAAAGTAATCAATTGACTTACTAGTAATGCACCCAAGTAATCCATTGCCTCATTACTGAATTACCTAACCTAGTTAATTAATTTGCCACTAAATTAAAATGGATTGAAAACAGAGGAGAACAAAAGTAATTACTACAGTTATTGATTGTTTTAGCCCTTATTTACATAAAATAATGAGTACTATCATTCTCGCCATTTTTAGACACTGTTTTAGCCAAACACCTGAAAAATTTGGAAAAAAAATACGTATATGTATTCCGAGGAATTCTGTGGGATTCAACGTCCGAAAAATGGATTGAATGAGTTACGGGTGTGATGACATATGAAATACGGTTACCGAAAATAAACTTCAAACTAAATTATGAGCTCTTAGATGTTGAATTGCAAAAAATTCTTCAAATGAGACTGAAGTCATCATTCGAAAATCGCTGGAAGAGCAAATGGACGTTTTCAAAATCTGAAATTTCATTTGTGTATGCGCATGCGACATATGTACTCACTCACCCTGGTAGACCAGGTGGAATCCCCTCGAGCTGGATTGGCCTTTGGAGGTGAAGCGTATCAGGATTTGGTTGCTTGTCGCCAACGGCAATGACTCGCCTGAGATAGAAAGTGAAAAAAACAAAAAAAAAAACAATTGGCGATGTTATAAACTAAGCGCCCTGAGTGCATATTGTACACGCGTGGGCACGGCGAGCTCTCATCTCTCCCGGCTTCACTCGGTTGAGTGTGAAATACAGAATGGAATTCATGCTGGGGGTTTATCGCCTATACCGCGCTGGGCCGCGGGCCATGTAGACATTACTTAAAGGACGCGCCGCACTTTTCAAGAGGGCTTTGAATGTCACCTGAAGCCACGGCTCAGCAGCGGGCCTCATGTTCAAAATCGTACAGGCCGAGTCCAGATTCGATTGTGACGATTAGCGGGGCTGTCTTGAGGTTTCATTTGCAAAACTTCAACGTCGATGAATTTCAGCTACCGTGTTTCTTTGTTGACGTGAAAACACAACTATACAAAATGTAAAATACGATGAACTCTAAAATGAAAAATGCTTTCTTAAAAAATGGCGGCGTAACATTCTATATGTATTGTACCGGGGTTTTAATTGAAAATACTAAACGAAAAAAAACAAAAACAAAAAAAACAATAACATTTAAAAGTTGGTGCAAATATAATATCAGGGGCCTAAAAAAAAAACGTAAAAAAAAAACAGTGGAAGAGGATGTACTACAAAGTGGTTGAAAAAAAGTCTATAAACAAAATAAGTCCATATATATATATATATATATATATATATATATATATATATATATATATTAGTGTTGTCAAGTGATTATAATTTAGGCAAAATTATAAGTGTATTAACAATTTTTTTACTCTCTCTCTCTCTCTCTCTCTATATATATATATATATATATATATATATATATATATATATATATATATATATTAGTGTTGTCAAGTGATTATAATTTAGGCAAAATTATAAGTGTATTAACTATTTTTTTGCTCTCTCTCTCTCTCTCTCTCTCTCTCTCTCTCTCTCTCTCTCTCTCTCTCTCTCTCTCTATATATATATATATATATATATATATATATATATATATATATATATATATATATATATATATTAGTGTTGTCAAGTGATTAGAATTTAGGCAAATTTATAAGTGTATTAACTATTTTATTGCTCTCTCTCTCTCTCTCTCTCTCTCTCTAGTATATATATATATATATATATATATATATATATATATATATATAAACATGCATATAAATCTATAAATAAAGTAGCGTACATTTAAAAAAAAAATCCCAAATTGTGGTGGGTGGAGGGTATAAAACAAAAAATAAAATAAAAAGCAGATTATCTAGGAGTTAACTGGCAACCAGGCATTACTCTGGGTTTAAATAAACCAAATACAAAACATCTGATTCATAGTGAATTTCATACACAACAATACACTTCAAATATTGTAATAAAACATTCAAAAACATTGCAGACTTTATAGCACATATGCATGAATTTCAACATTGTTTTTATAAAGAAAAAAAAACGTGCATTTTTAGAATGACCGTATCTCCAAGGGCTCCCAACATCCTAATTAAACCCCTGTGATATTTCTACAGAGAAGGGAGGCGCAGAACATGCTATCACGCCGGCGCATCTCCGCTTCTCCGTCTTTGGTACTCGAGCCGCCGACTGCCTCTCGGCGGACGATCTCATTACACCGTGTCTGCTTGCTGTCACACTGTAGCGGGGAGGCAGACATGCTTAACCCCCCGAGGAAACATCACGCCACGTGTGTGTCTACGTACGTCCCCAAACTCCACAGTCATTTTCCCCGGCATATGTGTTTAATATATCTGTTCCTGTAAGCTGTTGCATCATAAGAGAACTCATCCCTACAAGAGTCATGGTCACGAGTGGCGCAGCTGAGACCCCGGGGCATGCTGGGTAGTTAATTGCAAGAAGGCGCTGTCATGGCGACCGCTTCCTAATTCGCTGCGCTGGGAATTTGTTCAACCTCAACTGGTCGGACATGTGTCAGCGTGTCGCTTATCGCGCCTCTGGTCAGATTCCAGCTGCGGACCGGGTCACCCGTTTACGGCTTGTCGGCACCGGTTTGAAGGGCGGCCGTTTGCCAAAAGGCGTTGATGGTGTTAGTCGGTTTAGATGCAGCAGTTACAGCGGAGATTAATGCTTCTCCAGCTGTTCGGCAATAAACCGGTTTCAAGGAAAAGGACAGAGCGGAAGACGCTTAGAGGACTTCTAAAAGCGCCAGGAAATGCCGGAAAAAGTATCCATACACATTTGGAATATGTAAGAATGCGTGGAACACATTTCTGCGATAATTGTATTCTTTGGAGGAACAACCTTTGCGGACCTAACGTCTATTTTCCTTTGCCAGACGCAACGTGAGTTCTGTCTGCTTTGTGAGTTCTGGTTTGGCCAGTCGGAGTCCCCAGATAATATGGTGTCTAGCAGTAAACTAGATATATTTTTTTGTTTTTCATCCCTCCAGCTTGGAACGGACACAAAGGAATGATCATTTGCTGACCGAGATACAGGCGATGCTTTGATTTGAAAACTTCCTTCCTTCAAACAAGCCGATGAACATCTTTTGTAGGGATTGGTCAAATTTGTCCTTCTTTTGCTTTATAATATGAACACGAAAAACATTTTCTGCCTTTACTAACATTTTGATGTTGTCTTGTAAGAAGAAATATATGTGGTGTTTCAATATAGTTTTTAGGCCAGTCTTCAAACATTTCTGGTAAATACTGATTCTAACTTTATTATTATTACCGGTATTATTATTTATTTAAACATTGATGTTTAAATAAGCTAGCTAGCTAGCTAGCTTATTTTATTGATGTTTAAATAAGCTAGCTAGCTAGCTAGTTATCTAGTTAGATAGATAGTTAGCTAGCTAGCTAGCTAGCTAGCTAGCTAGCTAGCTAGATAGATAGATAGATAGATAGATAGATAGATAGATAGATAGATAGATAGATAGATAGATAGATAGATAGATAGATAGATAGATAGATAGATAGATAGATAGATAGATAGGCTGGGTAACAGGACGATAGATAGGCTGGGACAATATAGACTGTTATCTTATTCGTTATTATGATACTCCATCAAAGTGACTTCCTTGAGCATTTTTGTATGCCTTTACACTATTTTGGGAAATTTAATACCAATGGGAATTTTGTGCAAAAAGACCATTTCGCCAAAAGTGGCATTAAAACTGGAGCAGAATATTTTCTCAAGAACATATAAAAAGCAGTAAAACATCCATTCGTCCACCCGTCTATAATCGTGACCACGCAATAAAACATGGCCAACAGAAAGAAATAATAAGTAGTAGATTTGAACATTTTTAACATCAAAATTTCCTACCACCTGGCAATGTGTTAGTCCATATGTGCGCTGAGTAAATGTTGTTTTTTTTTACCAATAGAACTGCTTGCACAAACACATGTTTGTGTCACACAAATACAAGTGAATTTGCATGCAATCTTGAGCATTTCAAATTCTTGATTACAGCTTGCGAGAGAGCGTGTTGACAGCGTCATTTATGCAAAATGTTACCTGTGTGCGCTCCAGACAATGAGCTAAGAACACGGGAGGACTGCGCCGGCCCATCGAAAACCTCCACGACATCATTCAGAGCCGTCTGGAAGAATGCAAATTGGCTGAAGACCACTAGAAAAACAAAAGACAGGTGTTGGAAATAGAAATCACACGCCAGTACGTGTATTACAGAAAAAGTCTATCAACAGCTATTCCAGTTAGAAGATCATCTCTGAATGTATGCACGGTGGCAGATGTCACCAGAAGGGACAACAAAAGGGGAAAATTAATTTGTCTTGATGGTTTTTCAGCAGACGAAAGATTTTCTCGCAGTGACAACCCATATATCAACGTACAGTCAACATCATCCTTGAAACCAACCCGACATATTTAACCTTTCCGATCTAATCTGTGCCAGCTTTACAAGTGAAAGAACAAAGTGGATACAGGAAAGTGGAGGCGAGTGAAAGGGCGACAGGGGTCAGTGCCTTTCATCAGCTGGCTGACCTTAACTGCGATGTAATAATCGGACTTCAGCAGTTCCCATTAACAGGCCTACATCGATGGATTAAATCATACATAATCTCTGGTCCAATGAATACCGGTAGTATTCAATATTTGGATTTGCAAATGTGCTTTGCTTTTGTCATGGATATCGTCAGAGATGAACAGCACTGAAATCTGCTTTTCTCTTCTGGGAATACAATTAATTCATATAAATCAATTCAGTACTATTTCTTTCCAATGACACACGGTCAAAGATGGACATTTATGTAGATTACCCTGAAAAAGGTGTTCCGCAGCCAATAGAAAATTGTTTTCATGAGAATTCAAACGTCAAAGAAAGCTATTACAGTACAAAAGTCATTGGAATAAATTATTTAGTGTGTTTTTGTGTGTTTTATGTTAATTCACTTCAAGTAATTGTCATAGAAAATTGTTAATACATTTATGATTTTGCGTAAAAAAATTATAATTGACAACACTAATATATATATATATATATATATATATATATATATATATATATATATATATATATATATATATATATATATATATACACACAATGTTAGAACAAAACCCGATACCAATTATAGGTCAAATATTTTCATTGCAGGATATGTAAAATACTGATTAAATTGCTCCAGTGACAGAAACCGTAGATGACCAGCTTTTAGAAGGTGATATTTTTTACAGGCGGCAGTGTTTCTATTACTGCAGGGTTCTCACTTCCTGAATTGAAAAATAATCCCTTAAAAGTTTTAGAAAAGTCAGATGGGAATTAAAAGGTAGAAAAGTGACAGTAGTAATCCCCGAAAGAACATTGCAGAGGATAGATTGCGAAAAAAGGACTTGTATAAATTTGACCCCAGTATTTTTTGCATCAGATGCCACTTCATATAATGGAGACATGTTTTCGGAAAACACTGCCAAAGACCTGACTGTCTTAAGGTTTAAAAAGAAAACAATAACGGCCCAATCTGTCTGAGTATTTTGAACAAAATATGCTAGGACCAACGCAAACAATAATTCCAAATATTCCTTGTCATACCATAATCTTGGGGAACTACCACCGAGTAAAGACATATCCTTGCACTGCTGTAGTTTCCAGGGTAACCAGGAGACAGGACCACTCCTTCCAAACCAGAGTACTGCCCACCACAGAGTGCTAAAACGACACACAGAGTCATTAGAAAAGATCGGCAAAAGGCCAACAAGGATATGGCAAGGACAGAATAAATATCCCCCGGCTTGTAATGTTTGATTGATTTTCTCTCTGCTTGCCCATCACTCTTTTAGTTTTCTTGTCTGATTGGGCTTTGGGTGTAAAATGTCACTCGTATTTGTCAGAGTGAAACGGATATGTGTTTTTGAAAGGCCGTTTTGGCTTTTCCGGGTTGAACGGCTGTTTGAGGGTGCAGCATTTGTCGAAAGATGTGCAAATATTGATCACAGTTGAAGATTTTGGACATTAGAGAATGCACCGTGGAATGTGGAGTCCCACAGGGTTCAATACTTGGTCCCATATTATTGAACATTTAAATGCTTCCTCTGTGGTATATTGTACCTATCGCTGTTGTTGGGCAAAATCGAAGTATCTCCAAAATTATGAGTTTTCAGGTGACCCAAAAATTTGTACAACTATTACCACTGCGTTGTGAAAGTTAGCAAACAAAAGTTAGCGAGCAATAATCAAAAATTTGTCAGTAATTTGTAACAGCAACAATGAACAAAAATGCCACAGAAATGTGAGGTTTTGGCATTATATTTCTTCTTATTCTGATAATAAATACATATGTTTGTCTCTTCCTATCAACAAAAACAATAATCGTAGGTTTTTCCTACTTTTCGGTGTACCATTACACCCCTTGTCACAACAAACCACACAAAGCGCCATCTTAAGTGTGTGTGTGTACCTAAGATAAATCTATAAGCATCGGTATGGAATGTGTGCATGTTTGCTAGAGCCTGTCTCCAGATGTCAGTGTTTACCAGTGCAGATGGGTTTGGGTTTGTTCCAGCTTGGCTTGCCATCTGCGCCCATGATGCATGTGAGGATTTGCTCTCCCTCTAGTGTGTAGCCACTGTCGCAGTGGTAGGTGACGACGGAGCCCAGCTTGAGTTCCGTCCCCACCCGCGAACCGTTGCGCACCGCGCCCGGCTCGAAGCAAGACTCCCTCGGGTTCTCTGTGAGGAAAGGGGTAACAAGGTGGAAAATCCGCCATGTTTAACAGTCAATGAAAGGATTGGACTCATGCTAGCTTCCTTTGGTAGCCTCCTACGCGTTTTTAGTAAATCTATCCCAGCGCTTGACTTTTCTCTCCGGCCCTTGACAGCACCGTCTCATCTATTCTAGCTGAAGGTATATGTATGTCTTTGGAGATAGACAGGCAACTGATTGAGAGTGGCAGTGGTCAGGGCCAAGGTCTGCTGACTGCATACAACCGCTTCTCTCGCACAACTTTGATGTGCATCCGAGCGGAGAAGACAATGCGTGTACACATGCGCACATAAGTCACCGCTTATAAGGGTGTGAGAAAGACGTATTGCTCAATCTGTTACATAAGGTGCAGAAGACCAGTTTGAGAGGCCGCAAGACTTCTCCGTATAATTCACACCCCCAGATCTCAGTCTTAAACACAATTCACTTCCAGCTCTGACTAACACCCCCCGTGTGTGCGTAAGCAAATCATGCCCGAGGCCCTGGCATGGATTCTGTTTCTTAGCGGGGATTCTGCTACAATTTCCTCTTGTTTCACCACCTGTGGTTCAGTTAGCTCCTCCTGTTGTGTATAATGAAGTTAATTCGATTCATTAAATCATATGTAAATCATTCACGTAACTTGGATCTCAACCGTTGGATTGTCCCCAAAGCAAATACTATTGGCATCCCTAACCGTCTACTGACGCAAATGTTATTATTAAGGCTATAAATCAATCCGGCAACAGTTGATAAAGAAGAAAAACGTCGTGTGTGCGTATGAACCCAAAAAAATAAGGATGAAATTTTGGAATAAGCATGTTTTAGAGAGCATTAGATTAAACTGCTAGGCTATCAATTAATTAAGACCACCTACTGTGTCGATGTCGTCTTCCCTTTTGGCCTCTTGGGTTTTGCTAACACAAAGGAAGTTTGCGAACTTGGACATTGTATCGCAGAAAAATGTCGTTTGCTAGCTTGGCGCTCGCAAGCTAGCGTGACATGGGCGCCATGGATGGCTTTAAAAGGTTACGAAAAGCGTATCTTTGCCGTTGTGGTTACTTCTCTCGCTTGCAAATATATGTAAACAGATTTTAAAGATGTAAGCTAAATGCTAAAAACATAGCATTTTTTCCGCTAATGCTACGAAAAAAATAGATTTCAAACAGATTTGCAAGTACTTTTGAAGCTACGTGAAAACACATTCAAACATACTTATAAATATGTGTGAATATTTCAATATTTATATTATTATACGTGCCAGTCAAAAATGTTGACTTTAAACTGGAAGTATGTCAAACACCTGCTTTATACATTTAGGAATAAAGGCATATCAGAGTTTGACATTATATCTAAAAAAATAAATAAAAACATATAAAAAAAAGACTATGTGATGTGATGTGAGCTGAAGTGAAAATGAGCCCAAAAGTGAATGAAGGCATTGGATGAGACAGACACAAGAGTTGCCATGCTTGTTTTGCTGCATGTCTGTTGATGTCAGAGCGCGTTATTCAAATGTCGTCCGGCCATGGAAGAATTTTGCCTACATATTTCCCCGGAGAGCCCCATCAGACACGAGCGGAGACATGGAAACAAAAAAGATTACTTGGTAAACACACTGACAGCACCTCGGGCAGATTTTGCAATTTTCAATTGCAGCCTGACCAAACACTGACTGGGCCTACTTCCTAACGATTTTCTACCATGCTGTTTTTTTTCTAAACTGGAGAGCTAATTCATATTTCATCTGTATATTGTTAAATCATAGAAGTGGCAAAACCGGGACTTTTAGGAGCCTCATACCGGGTCCAACTTCCTCACCGGGTGGCAGTACATTACGACCCATTTTATCGCATGTTGTAAATACGTAACTGGAGATGTGTTTGCCAGAAGAAAGGGAAATAAAATTATTGCCCAATCAAGAATAATAACAAAAAAAAAAAACATTTATGATATTCAAACAAGGGATAAAGGACCTACTGAGTGTGTTAATTTCGGAAAAACTTAGTTAATAAAAACTTTTGTTTATTTACAAACTGCAAAAGTTTCGCTCAGCGATGACATTTGTCCCCTGTCTATTAAATCATTCACCGCCGTTCACGATTATAGACGACAATAATTCATTTTACTGCGGGCACTTATCCAATTAAATAGTACGTAAAAAAAAAGCCAAGCTCTGAAACCGTAAAATCTTGTATGCACTGTTGTAAGCGAAGCAAACAACAAAAAAAGAGCTGAAGCACTACTTGCAGCCACCTTTTCGTCTTCTCGATTCATCGATTTAATCAGCCCCAAAGGAAGGCATTGATCAATAATTCCTTCCGAGGAATCCCGCTCACCCAAAACGAGTCCGAAAAATGAGAAGAAACAAAATGCAAACCTGTGTACTGAAGCACAAATCCATTGCTGCTGAGGGAGGCATCGCTCCGGAAGGCCAGGAAAAGCGTGTTGGAGCTGCTCTCGATCCGATCGGGAACATCTGTCCCATAGAAGCTCCCCAGCAACGGACTTAGCGAGTCTGGCCCGTCGTAGATATGTAAGAAGTCATAACTGGGTTCCAAACTGAACCTGGTTGAATGAGAGAGATCATAATACTTATATGAATAATTATATATATATATATATACCAAAAGAAAGAAAATTCCACTAATGTGCTCAGTTCTGCAACTTTTTATGCTAGATTCCTCATCCATAGCGCAGAACTGAATGCTAGAACTGTTTCTTGGTGTTATCAATGGCGCTATTGTGAGCCAGAATAATATTGACATTTAAAAGACGTTTAATCTTACTGGTTGAAGCTCAAAGCGATGACATAGTCTTCGGTGACGGTAACGGTCCAGTCGCACTCCCTCCCATGGGGATACGGTTCTGGATAATCCGGGGAAAGGATGAGCCCACTTGGGCCGCTCAGGTTGCCTCCGCACGGAGCTTGGAAGAGGCACAAATTCAAAAATTAAGTCAATCAGAAGATTAAACTGAAGTAATAAAACGTAATAAAGTTAGACCTTAAGGCGGTTGGGTTTGTTAAAAATCCCAAAATGGACATCTGTCAAAAATTAATATTTTCGCCAATAACTCAAAATAATCTCGGCAACATAAACCTGGTTTTGCAAAAATTATTGACCAAAATACAAAATTACATGTTTAAAAAGGTATGAGTAGAAAATGCGCACGTTGAAAAGATGAACGTGCCAAAACATGGCATTTTTCTTAAAATTAAGGATTCCAATTTGGCAACGTTGAAACTTCTGTCAATTTGGAAGCTCCTTTAATATATTGTACATCATCTTAAAATGTATTAAGTGTGCATTTATTCATATTTAGAATTTCATATACCAGTTGAGAACCACTGGTCTAGAATACTAAATACTCATTCATACTTGCCAATTTCAATTCAGCCTTTGAGGGAGTTTTGTGATCTAACCTTTACAGCAGGCAAACAAACAACAGAGGCTTTGTAGTAGTCGCCGTTATATGACAGCAGTCCAATCTTATGGAAGATGATGAAGTCTCGAAGTAGCTAATCATCCCTCTTATGTGATTATAAGCCACGGGTCAGGTCGCACGCTGCGCTTGAACCGCTTTGTACCTGTGCAAGTAGGTGGTTCTGGCTGCCAGAAGTAGCGGCCATTGATTTCAGTGCAGGTGATTCTGTTGGCACCCTGCAGGATGTAGCCGGGGTCACACTGAAAAACCACATGGTCCCCTGGTTCCCTGCTGTCACCGCTGCGGGTCCCATTAGTCGGCATGCCCGGGTCATTGCAAGAGGTGGCGGTAGACACTGAAGAATCAAAAAGGAACCCGACTGAGATGAAAGCGTCGCCGCTATAGAAATGCTAAGCTGGGAGAATTCATATTCTCTTCTTCCAGCAAAACTAGCAAAATCCTTTCATCGCAATCTGGAGAGTCGTGATCCTCACCGGAGAACTGCACCGCAAAGCCTTGCTTGCTTGTGAAGAAGTCCGTGGTGAATTGCAGGCTGATGGTGTTGAAGGTGCTGTGAGCATCCGGCGGCAACGCCGAGCCGCTCAATTCTCTTAGCAGCACCCCTCCATCTTGGGGCCCATCCCAAATCCGAAGCACGTCGTGGACCTCTTCGGTGTGGAAAACCAGGAAATGCAGACTGGTAAAAGACAAGACGCAAAGTTCATCTTAATAGTCGGGAAACAAAGGGAAAATCTTTCTGCTGTTACTTATACGGGACATTATAGCTACACCTACACAATCCAGTGAGAGCCATTACAAAAACAGAAACAGCTCTCAGTATAATGCAATGCGCTTGGACCAGCATCATACATAATGCAATAAAAAATAAAATAAAATCATGACGAGCAAAACAGTGCTTTGTTATCTCCATGAAGGATTATTTTTTTGACAAAACTACAGTATACTTTGTATAATTGTTAATATTGGAGCTGTCTGTATCAAATATTTATAGTCAGGATAGGAGAGTACCAATAGTGTTGGGCCAATACTTGTATTACTTGTAACAATATTGCAAACCTATCTGTTCATGAGTTTATGAACCAATTATTATTTTTTTACGCAATATAAGTCACATTTAATCATAAGGCAAATCTTCAATGAATGGCCTATTTTTAAACTGTTTTCATATATAAGGAGCACCACATTATAAGGTGCATCGAATAGAAGCTACAGTAATAGCGGGAGTATACTTTGTATAATTGTTAATATTGGAGCTGTCTGTATCAAATATTTATAGTCAGGATAGGAGAGTACCAATAGTATTGGGCCAATACTTGTATTACTTGAATTAACATTTCAGACCGATCTGTTCATGAGTTTATGAACCAATTATTACTTTTTTTCCGCAATATAAGGCACATTTAATCATAAGGCAAAGCTTCAATGAATGGTCTATTTTTAAACTGTTTTCATATATAAGGAGCACCACATTATAAGGTGCATAGAATAGAAGCTACTGTAATAGCGGGAGTTTTGTCATGCATCCACTACATGGAGCTGCACTAAAGTGAACAAAACAATTGTAGAAGTCAGTCAAACTTTGCAAACTGTTCGTTTTCGATTATTTGATATTGTTTCGTAAAAGAAACTGATCGTGTAACCTACCGAGCAACTTTTAAAAAGGTGACTCAGTCACAGGTCAGTCTGATTTCATTCGGGACAAATAAAGTAATTACAGTTGAAAGACTAAAATCAGAGAATTTGAACAGTTTCAAGATGAAAAATTTATATATATATATATATATATATATATATATATATATATATATATATATATATATATATATATTAGAGTTTGATACTATAAATGATTGTATATGAAAGTACACTGATCAATGCATCAAAAGTGTTTAAAATAACATCAAGAACCAAACCCTTAAAAGAAAAGGTTGAGAACCAAGCAGTGGGACAAACGCCATTTTAAATATAATCACCAACAGCAGACGCGGTGCATTCAATGGATGTTTTGCAGTGTCAGTCAAGTAGTTACTTGAGCCCCAACATTTAATTTTCAGCCTCTACATCAGAAAGATGTTGCTGTCAAAATATGTAGTCTTCACTTTCACCAAAGACAGCTATCATCCAGCTGGATGTTCCAAGCCGGCTCCATGTGAACGTGCGTGTTTGAGCGTGCAAAAAAGTAGGCCAGTCTCAATGCAGCGAATTCTCAACGCTCGCAGTCTTCAAGATGTTTTATGCAAACAGGCTGTCGATATTCCGTGTTCACACCTACTTAAGGATAAAAGTTGGATTTTTTTTTTCAGAATATATACAGCTTGTCAGTCTTGATAACAATCACTGCACCCCCGCGCTGACTCACTCCTTTGAAAAGAAATCAATAAACACAAAATAATAATAAAAAAAAAAAAGAGCTGTCCTGGGATGAGACGAGGAGGCGCAGGCAAATTATGTTGAGCTTGTCTGCTAGATGTAAATGAAATGCCAGTCAAGATGACACAATGCTCTACTGGGGTTATGCGGCATTTTGTGGAGAGGCGTCGCGTCAACAATTCCAAATATTATTAACTAGAATTAAACCAGCAGGAACGTCTGGTTCATGGCGAAGGCATTTGAATGCCGAATACACGACGTCATGCGAATGAAAAGATAGCAGGATTTCATGTAGCAAAATAAATAATCAATAATAATTGGATTTTAATGCTATGAGAGAAAAATATTTTCCAATGAAGAGAAAATTAAATGGAACATGAAGACAATTATTACTTGTAGTATGACTAATAATTTCACTAATTTACTAATTTTACTCATTTTATTAATTATTACTAATTGCAGTGTGGTGTTTTTATTTTGTTTAGCTGAGTAGGGATAAGCGTTGTCATTAGTCAAACAACCAGCCAATAATAAAGCAGATGATGTGATAAAATCGTTTCGACACCACTGCAAAAGGAGGTCCAAAGTTTAATATAACAAAAAATTCTAAATGCCACACATTTTTCTCATCATTTATGCCCTGCATAATCCAGTGTGGTGTGTGTGTGTGTGTGTGTATATATATATATATATATATATATATATATATATATATATATATATATATATATATATATATATATATATCGTGATTATTATTTTGGCCATAATATGCCCTAATATATATATATATATATATATATATATATATATATATATATATATATATATATATATATATGTATATATATATATATATATATATATATATAGTAAAAGTGTAATCCGGTATACTTTGCAAATTCAAAAGTACTCCATGCTTGCTTGAAAGTTGGGCTACTTAATAGTCCGGCATACCTTTTGTAAGAATACAAAGTGTAATTTTAAAATCATCCACAAAAACAAGCCCCCGCGGCACATAGGAGCTCCGCTGCGTCTTTGAGCTTCAAATGATGCATAGGAAAAACAGCAACCCGCTGATATGTTGACGTTTCGGAACAACTTCCTGCCGCGTTAGCATAATTGGTGTCAGAATCGGATTTCCGCGGCGTATGAGGCACGGGCGGCAGCCAGAGGCTATTCGGCGATGTTCTGCGAAGGCCAATACGGCACGTCGCCGATTTGTCAAGTTGCCATGGTTGTGAACTACACGTGAAACAAAAAATACACAAAAAGGAGATTGCATACGCGCACAAACGTAAGTAGCATTAAAGAAAATATTCAGGAAACACAGTAACATTAATGCCAACGCAGTTCAATAAAATAAAGGAATTATGACGCCACGGATACATCAATAACCGAGTAAAGCGCGTATCATTTTCCCTTTCTAATTGCACCCCGAATCTTAGCATTGACTGTGGACTGAGGCTGTTTACATTCTACCTCTACATCAGTAAAAAATGAATGCAGGTTGAGTGGCTCTCCACAAAAATAAGATTGGATGTGAATTAGAAAAGCATCTTGGGATGCTTGCTAGGACTAAAGAGAGAATAATCAAATAAAATGGGACTTCTTTGCTTGCCCTACAAAGCCATTTACGTGATTGAACTTGCTGATGCTTAAAGCCTAAAGGAAGAGACGTGGAGCTTATCAAATATTTTTATGAACAAACCAAGGGTGCAGAGTAACCTCAGACTATTAAAAAGGAAATATACAAATATATACACCGTATTTTTCGGACTATAAGCCGCAACTTTTTTGATCATGAGTCCTGCGGCTTATAGTCCAGTACGGCTTATCCGTGGCAAAAGATGTTTTTTGCTTAATTTTTGCTGCTGAGGTTTATATACCAGTGCGGCTTATAGTCCCGAAAATATGGTACGTTATTTCTACATATATATTTTCTTCTTGATTAATTAGGTTTATATAGATGTATTTATTTAAATATGCTATAATTTCAATTCCTAAGCCTAAGAAAACTCTAAAACTATTTAGGCTGAAAGCAACTACTCAAAACGGGTGGTTTTGTCCAAAGCAACTTCAAAAATCGTGTTGTTTTATACATATCTGTTTTATTTTTCACCCAACTGGGTTTAGAGTATATGTGCTTTTACAAAACATTTATTGTTTTCCTCCTTAGTTTAAATTTGTGCCCCACAGTAGTTTGACGTCCGAGGATTGCCCATGTCACGTGCGTTTACAGTCAACTCGTCTGTTTGACATGCAGGGAATCTTCACAGCATGTTTTTCCGCAATATACCTTTTTTATGAAAAAAAAAAACAAAACATGAAGCCTCCTGCTTAATGTAAATGTTTGCTCTGGACATACATAATGGGATGTACATCCCTCTGGAAGAAAAAAAAGATTTGTCATCCCATGTGCAAATGCTACATGAATAGAATACTTCATAATGAAGCCATATAGCGTTAGGGTTTCATCCTTCTCCTCTTGTCCACCTCTTAGTATGATAAAACAGGTCAATCAAGTGTCATGCGTTGACACGAAAAAGAAGAGATAGGGCAGGATGCAATTTATTGGCTCTCTTTTGATTCGGCGCGAACTGTTTTGTATTCATATGAGAGAAACAGAGAGAATTGGAGAGCGCCATGAATACAAAATAGTCAAGCTGCAATCGCAAATTCTATGGGGAGCCTCTCTAGGTGTGTGTGTGTGCAGATGATTAATTGTAGGACAATATACAAACATGTGTGAGTGTGGAAGGAGAATTAATAGATGTTAAGTCACTGTTAACTATAAACACGTTAAGAATGAGATGTAGCGAGTTTGATTAGCCAGTCTGGGTGGATCGGGTTGTAAATGAGATTCTAAGATTGGGGAGTTTAAAAAAAAAAGAAAAAAAAAAGCATAACTTCAGGACAAAATTATGCAGAATTTTGACCGTGTCCTTACTGATGGAATTTTAATGTTCCCATCTGTTTTATCGGATTATCTAATGGGGAATGGCGAACACATTGGCCTGTGTTTTATCGTTTACCTGTCTGGCTGGGCGATATGGCCTGAAAATGAAATATCAATTTTCACCAGTCATTTTGGATTATTAGGATTTTAATTGATTTAATAAACCCCAATAAACATTTATTTAATGGTTTGATTCGTTCGAAAAAATCACATGGAACCGATTTCACATCAGTTTTAACATACACTTAACATATTATTGCATGAATTATTCATTTCATGTCAAATGTACATGACACTGCCCAGCCATTGTATTGTTTGAATGCACATATTACTATATGCTTCGCAATTAAACCAAATAAAAAGCATCGTAGTCTCTATTTTGTCATTCCTAATAAATTATCCACCATGAACAAATTAACCCATAACATCGGTACTGCTAGATTAGAGGTGAAATAGTTACTCACTGATGCTTGTGTGTATAAAACGTGTCAAGGTGGTTGTAGAAGATAACTAAACCCTGTCCTGGTCATTCCAAGTCCAAAGATCTTTTAGAGGAGAAGCTATTTTGAAAAAGGCACCATATCATCTAAAGCTCGTCTCAAAAGGTTACCCAATAAGTTATTTTACTTAAGTTGGACAGGTGCCTTAGAATATAGGTAGTGAGAACCAGAACAATTTCTTCTCGATAGCGACTTAAGCAGACTTCTGTCAGATCTGTCAATAGCATGTGCATAATTTGCTTAAATGTCAAAACTAACGCATTCAATCCCCAAAACATATTTTTCGCATCTTTCATGAGTAAGTATTTCTTTGTTTGTTTGTTCTTTTCTTTATTTTATTTTCAAGTGTTAGCGTAAAGGAGGATCAGAATATGTCTGGACCTAAAAGAGTTAGGTAGTTAGTAACTGTAGTAAAGGTGTCTTGTAAACCGCTCTGAGCACATAAAACCGCACTCCAGAACCACCATGCTGTGAGAAGATGTTTGCAATCACACAGACAATATTTCGGAAACCAAAGGGTAAGACACTAAATTACACCTTCTTCCCCGATGACAGTAATCGACAAAATAGCTCACCGAAGGTCTGTTGCTTCAATGATAGTTTATTTCTTCGGTACTGTATCGTGATTTTCATCAGGATTCTCGTCTCCATCAAGTGAGAAAGCTTTTGAAAGGGACTTGATTTTCTCCCCGACCCAGAAATGTTTGCCTAGCGTGCTACCTTCATTTATGCCATTTGCCCATGAGGAACCCCTTGACGATTTCATGCATATTTTCCTCAATAATGAATTATGTGGGCAGGATCAAAGGCATGTACAGTATGTATGACACGGGAATGCCAAGGAACTGGAGGTAGCAAACTCACTAATGAATCGTAACGAATGCGATACAAGCCAATGCAAAAGCTACCTCAACATTATAGCAATATGCAATCGGTTCAACATAAATTAATATTTCCTGAGAATATGTAATAGCGTACACCTGCACAAACATCAGCTGCATTGTACGCAAGACAAAGTACCATGGTGAAATGAGTCGTATATTTATTTCACATGAAATAGGGTAATTATGTAATTCCGGTAAATATACCCTGACACTAACCACCGTCAATTACAAATGCATATTAATCTCTCTATACAACAGTATTATTGCATAGTTTCACAACATCATCTGTGGTAACCTTTTTGAAACCGAGAGCTACTTCTTTGGTACTAAGTAATACGAAGGGCTACCAGTTCATGTGAGGGTCCTCGTCATGTTAATGATTTCTCACAACAATTAAGAAACAGCTGTAGTAAATATGTAAATAAAGTGTAAGATGCAATGTATATGGAATATATGCTTAATCGTTCGTATCATTCCTAAAAAGTGTCGTTTTATCATTTGTAAACGATCCGCAGAACAGGTGGGCGCCACCTTGGTGACCCCTGATCTACACATATATAAAAACCCCTAGACAAGCAATCCAAGGTGGCATTCGCACCACCTAAAAGGAAGTCAACTACAGGCCAATATCAGCTCACAGGTGATTGATGAGCGTCCATGTGAGCGATGCGTAGCGGCGCACAAATGGAAGTACATTGAACGGAAGCCAAGAAGGTAATCAAACTAGTAGCAAGTCCGCCAAAGGAAAACAAAAGAGCATTGTTCAAACCTAATCGTGCTTCCTGGAGCGGCCTCGATGGTCCACACGCAGTGCAGGTTGTGTTCGTACGGCGCCGGGTACCCTGGGGACAGGATCCGACCGCTGGGCTCCTCTTTAATGGTGCCTCCGCATTCAGCTACAAAGAGAGGGAAACATTTGTGGGTTTAAAATTGCAAGCACTTTGTTCATATCACATCTGACAAGAGGAATACAATTGTTGTTCCTCTGACAGCATAATAGCTCCTTCAGACTGAACACAAATGGCGAATGAAGAATTATAACAATTATGATATGAGAACAGGACAATTCCACGGAAATGCAGCAGCCAAGCCATGATCGAGACGTAAAGACTGTAATAAAGAGGCCCCACGGTGATGCTAAGATAACGATATTCTCCTGAGACACAGCCTTTTCATTTGTGTCCACTGTGGTGGACATTTGTTTGGTGGACAAAAATGAATGTATATGAATATATAACAGTGAAGGAGCATTACACTGAGAGAGAAATACATGCTTATAAATTAGTTAATGCAATTAGATACGAATACCTTTTTGTATTTGTCTGTAATGTGTATCTATTTGTCTATATTTGGTACAAGCAGCCTCCACTTCAACCTGTGGGCCTGGAAGAGGGCTCCTCCCACATGTGGTCCCTTCTGAAGGTTTCTGATTTTCCCCAAATTGGGGTTTTTGAGTTTTTCCTTCCCTTTCTGGGAGCTTTGACAGGGGAGGCTGTTGTATACCTTACACCGGTCTCTGTATGACTTCTTTTTTCGAAAGAAGTCTCGACATGACCTCTTTTTATCTGTGAAGCCCTTTGAGACGTCGGTGATTCAGCGCTATATAAATAAAATTTGATTTGATTGAATTTGATTAGAGGCAGTCCTTGGTTGACCAACAAATTCCGTTATCACAATCAAAATCAACCCATTAATACCCCGAAATACCCCTTAAGTGTCTAAACAAATATCCAAATACACATCAGCGTCGTTTCACATCTTCATCTTTGTTTCCATTGTAATGGGTTACCCTTGGCTGAACCAGCATCGCTACACGATTCTGTTTTTCGGGGCCATGATGTGGAAAAAAAAAAGGGTAAAACCGGCGAGAATACCAAGAAAATTACGGAGCACAAATAGACACTCAACACTGATGGGCTCCTGGAGACAAAATGGCGGGCTAGACTCAAACGTTGTGAAGTCGAAACAGCGTAAATCGAGTACCGCATAACCGGAGGACTGCCTGTACTTTTCAAAAACAAACATATAGTAAACATAACCATGTCGCATTCTCAGATTTGTTTTCTGCGACTGGAAACAAAAGTTAGGTAAATGATGCACAATGTGAACTGTCTGTGAACCTAATTGAATGAAAACCGATTATGCATGCATGCTCGGCCTTAGCACTCTATTCCAGAGTGCACTAACGCCCAAAATCAAGCATTTTATAACCCCCGATCATGGAATTATAACCGGACCTTTGCCTGGGGATCAGCAGCTGCACATTTTGGCATCGCGAGACAAACATTTTCAAGCGGGACGAATGATGGTCATGCTCACCGACACAAAGTGGCAGAGGGCTGTCCCAAGCCCTCCTCTCCCCCCGCAGGCAAGTGAGCACTTCAGGGCCTTTCAGGGTGTAGCCTGGGTCACAGCTATACGAAACGGTGCTCCCTGCAAAATGGCCCTTGTCTTCTCTCTTGTAGCCAAATTGCGGGATGCCAGGATCTTCGCATTTCACTAGCTCAAAGCCTTTTGGGAGAAAAATAAAATAAAAAAGGAATAGGCAGAAGAAGATATGGAGGTCATTATGGAAGTTGAGTGTGTGGGATATGAAACATGACCAGAGTAAGTATCCTCGTGCGACATTATCTTCTAGCCTGGAGCAATCCATTTCCAAAGAGATGACACTATTTGTCACCTCGATACATGAGAAACGTGAAAAACATTAGGTGAGAACATTTATGTCTCAGGGTTTCTGCGGATATCAGCAAATATATTTTAATGCATTTTAATTTAGCTCTAATTGCAACTTACAGTAAAACAAATTTAATGCCTGTGTCCTATTGCATCCAAACACAAATAATGGCTATTGTACAGCGATAAATAATACATAAGTGTTTACCTAATACAAATGTGGTGAGAGGTTTGAGTTCACTGATCCAATTACAGCTATTGGAACTTAAAACAAATACAAATACAAGCTACAAAAATGAAATGAGGGTTGAGTGAAATTTTCTGCCACTAAGGTGACATTTGCATTTTATGTTGTAACTTGGAGACAGGTACAGTGCATTTTTCTTTTCAAATTGAGAGCAAATTTAGTAGAATATGACACGTGAACTCCCTCTCGCTGATTGTTAATTATAGCTAGTCACAAGCCCTCACCAATATAGAATAGAATAAAAACAATCACGCTGGTAAATAATATGTTAGGGGAGAAAAGGAGAGAGATTTGTCATGCAAACAAGTGGGAAACATTGCCCCTGGTGGTAGGATGACAAAGTGCTTGATTTGACATATGCGGTAGCTGGCTTTTTAAATGTTGTTATCGCTAACGATCAGCTAAATTCATCGTGGCAGCCAATATTGTGATTAATTCCGAAATTCAATTAATTATGCAGCCCTAGAGGATATCATTATCTTATTGGAGCTACCCTGTTAAGTCCTTGTGTCCTCAGTAGAGGACATCTTGTCCTTTCCAATGATGTCTCGTGCTTAGCTGGGATGCAATGAACTTTGCTGTCTTTCTGAGACCAAATGGACACACCAGTGGACACAAACGAATGAGCTATTTTCTTTATTCCATACGACATTTTCTTCACCTCTAGAAACGCATTTGAATGTGAACGAGAGATTGTTACTCACTAGTGAAGTGTAGCTCAAAGCCTTTACTGGTATTATCGTCATTGGTGATAAACTCCAGCCACATGGAGCTGGAGGTGGAGTTGAGGGTTGTGTCGAGCATTTCATTGCCTGAGAACACTCCAAGCAGACGAGCCGAATTGCTGCTGCCATCAAACACCTGAAAAACGACCGAAACGGGGAGGGGCGAATCTTTATTCGGATGATCTGCGCTACGAGGGAGGAAACTCCTTCCAGACCCTCACTTTGAGTTTATCGTCCTCCTCCAGTCGGAAGTCTCGCGCCCGGAGCTGAATGCCTTTCCCCGGCTGCGTCTGGATGGAGTAGATGCACTCGTGGTTGTTACCATAGTAACCCGGGTAGTTGGGTGAGAGAAGCACCCCTTGCATGCCAGTCACGGAGGAGCCGCATTCAGCTAGAGAGAAAGAGAGGCGATGGGGAGAGCGCCAGGACGGCGGAAAGGGGAAGGTGATGATTTTTGTGAGAGGAGAGGACACGTCAACCGCTATGTGAGTGGAACTCAGCACATACTGGAAGGATGTATTCTCTCATGCATAGGGAAAGGAGTGGAGCTGGATGAGATGAGGAATTCGGTCGGAGGCTCTGATGGAATGCTGAGAGGAGCATCAACATAATCGCTGTGCAATCTGATTATTAACACTCATTTGAGCTGAAAAACCTCACATTTCTAGTCCAATCGTAGATAAAAGGAAAGAATGCAAGAATTGGGTTTTGAATCATTTCAAGAGTGATGATACATCTGAGAATTAGTCCAATGCTGATGTCGGAAAAGTTCCAGGACACCACCATTAACGTCTACAAAGAGATCCTCCTGACTTTATTTCCTTCAACGTATGAGAAGAAGTGAGACTTCACTTCCTGGCTCACAAAAACGTGCGTTATTGAACCAGATATTTTTTACAGTGTGATAATGGCATTTTGTAGCGCCACAACAATGTAAAGATGCGAGGGGATGACGGAATCTAAAATAAAGTACGTGAGCACCTACCAACACACCTTGGCAGAGGGGAGCTCCAGACCCGCCTCCTGCCACCTAAGCACACCACTCTCGCAGGACCTTCGAGTCTGTAACCTGGGAAACAGGAAAAGATGAGAGCATCTCCCACTCCGTATTGGAGGCCCTTCCTGGTACTGTAGGGCGGGATTCCTGGATCTTCACATGGTTCCAGATCATATTCTGGAAAAACACACAAAAAGGTCAACACAGAGGCACCTACAGAAAAAGATATATATATATATGAAGTCACATTCACCTGTGAATGTGATGTTAAATCCCTCGTAGGAAACGGAGAAGTCCGACAGGAAGCGAATCTGAGCCGTGTAGTTCCCAAATAGCCCAGCGCTCAGAGGTGGAGGCAAGGTGGAGCCGGTCAGCCTCCAGAGCGGCTGTGAGAAGCTTCCATTCTCCGTCACCAACAAGTGGTCGTGAGGGCTCTCCAGATGGAATGTGTGGAAGTTAAACTGGACCCCTTAAGACGCATGAAAAAAAAAAAGTCTTTGTTTGTGTTTGACTTTACCGTGAGCAGATTCCGCATGAGCAGATTCTCCAATGGATTTTTTTCTTTTTAAATGATAGCCACCAGCATGAAAAAAAAAAAAAAATTCTGTTCTACCGGTGACATGACTGCTGAGCCATCCCCGGGCGCCGTAGCCTTAGGCCAGCCTATCAGTACCGCTCCCTTACATAATGACAGCTTGTTCGGCGACGCATAAAGGCCACTTAAGATGGGAGGTAGATGACATTGTAAAGTAAATGGATTCTGACTGCTCCAACATGTCGACACGGAATTCGCCCGCTCACCTTTGCCATGGGAGGTCTCGATGATCCAAGTGCAGTTGAGGTTGTGCGGGTAAAAGTCCGGGAAGCCGGGAGAAAGGATGGTGCCAAAGTTGCCCTGGATGTAACCCCCGCACAGCGCTGGTGTCGAGAAGAGAACGCGCACGGTGAAGAGGAATGAAAACGGACAGGTAGGTGGTAAAAAAAAAAACGAGCAAGGTAGATGAACGTTAAAAATTGCAAGTGCAATAAAAGACGGACCAACAAAATACCTGCATACAGGCAGAATACATGCTCTGAATATATTTCATTTTCTTAATACGTTTCTCAATGCATGAATAAAAGATCCACTTCCCGAATCCAAAAACATCTCAGTGGCAAGGGCTCTCTCGCATAAACATTAGCATTTAAGGATGGCACAAAACTGCTGAATAACACAACTCATTTAGTGCATTTTTTTACAAAAACGATACTATAGTTTTTCTGCATTACATCCATATATATATATATATATATATATATATATATATATATATATATATATATATATATATATATATATATATATATATATATATATACCGTAGTTTCCGCACTATAAGGCGCACCAGATTATAAGGCGTCCCCTCAATTAATGACATATTTTAAAACTTTTTCCACATATAAGGTGCACCGGTTTATAAGGCGCACCCTCATTTAATGACATATTTTAAAACTTTTTCTATATATAAGGTGCACCGGATTATAAGGTGCACCCTCAATAAATTACATATTTTTAAACTTTTTCAATCACAATATAGTAATACTCAAAGTAAAAACAATAATAACTCAAATAATAACTCTAAACTCTCAATAGCATAATAACTCAATCCCAATCTCAATATCGATCCATATACTGTATAAGGCGCACCCAATTATAAGGTGCACCATCAGCTTTTTAAAAAATATACAGCTTTTAGGTGCGCCTTATAGTGCGGTATATATATATATATATATATATATATATATATATATATATGGTGACATTCTGGAGCATACCATCGCAGCTGGGCAGTGGGCGGCTCCATTGAAAATTGGGTTCACATTCCAGAGGTTCTGGATCGCTGAGCGTATAGCCGGCGTCACAGCTAAATGTCACCAGAGCGCCCACGTAGAAGTCATTTCCGTGCCGCAGTCCGTTGACGGGTATGCCCGGATCCACGCAGTGATCCGACTGCAGCTGCAAGGCTGCAGAGCAAAGGTGCAAAAGAGCAAAAAATAATAATACAATCAAATATTGAGACAACTGGGCTCGTTCGCTTGATATGATTAGGTCAATCAGGGGGCAAAGAATATTTCAACGCAGCATTTTTTTTTCAAGAAGCCCTGATTAAGTATTTAACAGAGCATCCTTTTTCGACAAACGAATGGGAAGTTTTAGTCCTCTCTTCCACTCCGCATGTTTCCGCACAAGCTGGGCTCAAAGTAAATTATTCATGATTTGCAAAGATTTACCTACAGAGGACTGCAAAGGGAGATTGCTGTGAGCCCAACACGATGAAATTAAGAGAATCTGGTGGCCAATTGCGGAAGTGTAGAAGAGTATATTTGACTGATTTATCAGATCGTGTACTTTGCTAACTCTTCCGACAGGAACTTCTTGGTGTATTTAACAACCCGGGGACTATGTTCACCTCTTACTGCGGCTGGGATCTAATTTGGGTTCGCCTAAGGCAAATGAGGTCCTCTCAGGGTTCATATGATGTTAAGGCGTCAACTTTTTACCCTAAGTTTAACAGTTCTTACTTTCGTAGCGGATACGGAAGCCGATGTCAGAGTGACTTTTGTCAGTGGAGAAGAGAAGATAGAGGAAACTGGAGGTGCTGATGAGGAACTGAGGAACTTGAGTGCCCTGGTAACTTCCGATCAGAGGCGATGAGGGGAAACGGCCGTCACGGACCTCAAGGACATCGTAGTTGACCTCGGTGCGGAACCTGAGGGTGAGGAAATGGCTTTTAAAATCTCAGAAAAACGTTTGAGTCAAGAACGCTTTTTAAAATAAATAAAAGTGACAAAAATGCCATGCCCATCTAATTGATCTTTCTAACTGAAAGAAACTTCATTTGCAAAACAATAATCAAACTAAAATGTCCTCTTTTAAATCATAAAAGAAACCTCTTTTAAAAAAGAAATAACTTATTATTAATAAATATTTTTTCCCACAAAAAGTAATAAATATATTGTCAGAACTGTTCTAAAAAATACTAATTACAAGTAATTATCTGTCCACAGAAAAATATCAAACATAAAACATCCTGTTTTGGGATTAGAATAGAGATCTGTTCACAAAAATAAATCATTATCTTAATTATTAATACACATTTGCCCCCCCCTCCCCCCCGCCCAAAAAAATAAAAGAATCTCAAGAAGAAATAATTACGAATAAATATTTGTCCACAGAAAAATATTCAACTTTTGGAATCGTAGTAGAGAAGTGTCCTAAAAAATAAAGCATTCTTTTGACAGGTAACGAGAGGTCGCACATGACAAATTGGGCCAAACCATTTGACAAGTATGGGGGAGAATCTGGCTTATTACAATAATAAAAATTGAAAATTGAAAATTGAAATAACCTACTGAGCATAAGGAAAAGGATAAGAGTGGATAAGAATGTTGGAAAAAAGACCCTATAAAAGTGTGTAGTTTCTATTATTCTCCGGTAGGCTCGGGTTGAATAAATCCAGTTTTATCCACGCGAATATATAAACTACCAATCAAAATCATTTTTTGAGTGAATATTAAAAAGAGCTTGAAAGCATCTGTCTAAAAATACGTACTGTAAGCAGTCATATAAGCTTGATTTGGAAAAATAAAGCAGCTGGAAGAGTTGAATTATTCACAATTTTCCGATTGACTTTACGGTATTTGGCATGTTTCCCTGAGTGTGCGTGCGACTCTGCGTGCGCACATCGCCGAGCTTTTGCAAGTCGAGGCACTTCATCTTCAAAAGATCCGAATAAATTGCTCTGACTCGGAGCTGTGTTATCTAAATGAAGTGTTTTGTGATATTTTATTGATGCAACATAAAAATGATAGACGAACAAACATTTATGTTGGATTCATTTTTCATGGCGTGCTATCAAGGCGAGGGATGAGGACATGAGGACGAGCCTTGGCGAATGTTGCGTTTGATCCGACAACTCCCCGTCTCACTCTCGCACACTGTCGCTGTCTCTCACTCTCACACACGACCATCGCGGAGGATTACATCCCCCATCTTTGCCGCGTCCCCTGATAGATACTTGCATAGAAAATGCATGCACGACTACTTGCGTGTCTTGACAGGCTTCTTTGTGTGCATGCGGATTCCTGTTAGTGTAACCGTTCCTCGGGGGTCGAGTATAATATAAAGGATCAAATACTTAGGAGGGCTTTTTCAATAAAACATGCTGTCCTAGTTGAGGGTGGTATATATTAACAGGCATATGTGACTGAGTTTCCAATATTTTTTTTTTTTTTTGCTGGTCTGTTATTTCCATCTTTCTGTCATCGTCAGTCCGTCATTTTTGTAAAATTACCGTATTTTCCGCACTATAAGGCGCACCGGATTATAAGGCGCACCCTCAATTAATGACATGTCTTAAATTTTTTTCCATATACAAGGCGCACCGGATTATAAGGCGCACCCTCAATTAATGAAACATTTGAAAACTTTTTCAATCACAATATAGTAATACTCAAAGTAAAAACAATAATAACTCAAATAATAACTCTAAACTCTCAATAGCATAATAACTCAATGTCAATATGACCAACCTTGTTAAAATGTAAACACACAAAAGAAACAGGTAAAGCTACTTATTCCCCATCTATGAATCCCAATCGCAAAATTGATCCATATATAAGGCGCACCTGATTTTAAGGCGCACTATCAGCTTTTTTAAAAAAATAAGGCTTTTAGGTGCGCCTTGTAGTGTGGAAAATATGGTATATAATAATAATAATAATAATATAATAAAACATGTCATCCTAGTTGAGGGTGTTATACATTAACGTGCACATGTGACTGACTTTCCCCTATTTTTTTCAATGCATTGACTCATACATGCAAATACATTGAAACATACTTAAGTATGTTTGAACAAGTTAGCAAATACGTAGTAACAAATCTCAAGTGTTTACTACGCGTTGTCAGTTCCACAATTCACTAGGAAATAATAAGCTAGGAATAAAACAAAAGATGAAATGTCAAGGTCCGCTATATAGGAGACTCACTTGTCAAAGATGATCTTGATGGGGTAGCCTGGAGGAGCTTCAATGATCCATTCACAGTTAAGAGCCTCCTTATAAAGTTCCGGCCAGCCGGGAGAGAGGATGATCCCACTGGGAGCTTTCAGTTCTCCTCCACAGGGGGCTAGAAGAAGAAGAAAAAAAAAAAGACAAGCCCAAGCAGATTGCCGTGGAATCAGGTACACTACGTCTTTGCCAGATGACATACGACAAGGTCCATAGATGAGCCCATGCATCAAATCCCAGCTCATCCCATTTCTTTTACTGCAAATGTAAATCGGCGATAGTTCACTTGAAGGTTAACAATTTCTCTCCGGAATGTAACCCTATTAAATGTATTCCTATATCACAGGTGCAGGTGTGACACATCCACGTGTTTGCATATGTCCCCGTCCTTAAATAAGTCTGCAAATGCTCCTCACCAGAATCAATCAGAGAACAGTACTCCATTCTCTAAGATGCTGACACTTCCTGTCTCACTGCTCGTCCATAATCACGGCGCGAGAAAACAGGCGATACTGCGGTTTTAGAAATAAAGTTTTTTAAACAGTCGCCCTAATATGGTGAAGGACATCTATATAATTCATACGATGATCGAGGTCCACTAGGGAAAGTATAGCTCCTCCGGTACTCAGATGGGAAGTTCCATGATTTAATAATGCACTCTCCTTTGTGTGTTATGAATCGTGAACATTATCGAGTTTGAGCCTCTTCGGTATTCTCACGCTTGACTGATTAACACTCCAACTCTGCTACACTCAGAGACACTCGAAAAATAAAAAAAAGAAAGAAAACAAGATCAAATGGCTTGCTGTAATATTCTCGAAATTCTGCAGCGGTGGCTTTACTAGCTGGGAACATACTGTACAGTATTTTTTTCCGAATATGAGGCGCGTTGATAATCATGTTCATTAAATTAATAAATGAATGTACAGTCTAATAATCAGGGGTGCCATTTACCCCATTGTGACATTTTTCAGAAATTTCCCCAAATAAAACAATTATTTGCGACAAATACAGCAATTACGGTAAGTATGAGAAGATTTATTGGGAGGATAAACATAAAGACTATGGTACTTTGCCATGTACAGCGGAACCTCTAGATATGAATTTGTATCCTGAATCATTAGATCCACTTATAGTGAATCACATTTCACATGTAAATTGTATAATTTGTTCAAAGCTCAAAATACAGACCATGTTAAATTTTACAATATTGTATCTTCTTGTATTTGGAACCTCTAGATATGAATTTGTATCCTGAATCATTAGGATCCACTTATAGTGAATCACATTTCACATGTAAATTGCATAATTTGTTCAAAGCTCAAAATACACGCCATGTTAAATTCTTTAATATTGTACTTTATTTTCTTGTATTCGAAACCTATATTAAAGTATATCGTAATTCAATGTGTTTTTGTAAATACGAGAATTTTTAGAATAGAATTCTTACCTTTACATCGTACAACCGCATTGTCCCACACGACATTTGCGTTCTTGACTGATTTAATGTCACGATGGTCCGGCGCCAATTCACCATGTTGAATTTGCCAAAAACGCCCTCTCACTACCCTGCTACTACTACTTTAACGTCACAACGATGTTTTATAAACTAACCGGACTCCATAATCCGACTTCTGACAATGGTGTAACTACCATTGACCAAATTTATAACACTTTAAAATCAACTCATTAAAATCAGATGTTCCATACTTGTACTTCGGCATCGTAAACCTTCAAGTTCAATGTCTTCTCAATAACAGAATTTCGATCTTATAAATCTCACCTTCACATCGTGGAACCGCATTGTCCCACACCACGTTGCCGTCTTTGAGGATGCAGGACACGGTTTGTGAGCCATGCGTCTTCACAAATCCCTCCTCACACAGAAATGAGATGGAACTCCCCAGCTGAAGACTTTCACCAAAGCGCTTCCCGTTCACCGGGACTCCTGGATCGGGACACTCATTGTGGCGGAACGCTAAAATAAGAGAAGAACATATTGGTTGATGATGTTGCAAAAGTCCCGTCTCCAAATAAAGATTTGCTGTGATGTTTTGAAATAAATCCGAGCAGACCCAGTATGTTAACCAGAGATACAAGCAGTCAGTAAAATCAAAACCCCGGAACAAAGGCAAGTCAAGCGATACATCACCTTGGACTACTTCCACACTAACTCTTCGACAAACACACAGCTAGGTGACACGTAGGTGTTGATGAATCCCCCACATGGATCCATTGAACCCAAACAGAGTGTGAGCCACACATCATCCATCACGCTGTTATTTATTAACACACCTAAAATGGTCTCATAGCAGTTTGCCGCTTCCTTAATTAACGTGAATGATGGGAGAAAAAAAAAAGGAAAATGTCTTGTAGTCAGCCGACATTGTCCTCTGGAACTAAGCGGCACCTTCAATTGACAGCTCCTGTCACCAGCCGGTATTAGTTATATATTCACCCCTTACAACTTTCTCATTATAATGCAGGAGCCGCCATGTGCTTCTCACAATGGCGTTCCATTGGGGATCCCTTTCTGGGAAGGCTGATTTGTGTTCCTTTTGTTAAGGTCAGAATGCTTTTGAAATGATTGTTAGGAAATATACAGTAACTTTAAATCTTATAATCAACATCGAGCAGATGCTTTGCGCGTCGTAAAATTGAACGGTAAGGCCCTCCGCACACCAACCCGACGATGCGAGCCCCCGGCAACGTCGGCCAATTACGTCGGCAGATCGGCATGGACGGCGATAGTCACTGTTCCTTCTGTGGTGTACGTTTCATAAAATGTATCGATGCATGCTTGATGTCACCTCCGTCGCTTTATACATTTATCCGTTTTTTATAGCCGCTTATCCTCACAAAGGTCGCAGGCTTGCTGGTGCCTATCCTAGCTGACTTTGAGTGGATTTATATGCAAATAAACAGACCGCTATCAATTTCACTCAAGATGGATCTCCTGCCAAGGTTGGGATGTTTAAAAATGAGAGAAATTATGCTGTTCTCCATGAAGGTAAGGCATGACCGTGTTCGTCACTTCCGGTTCTCGTCTCGTCTTGTGAGCTAATTGGCTAGCTAAACAGACACTCAGAGTGAAGATTATGCCGACCGCCCCCACCAGATTATCGGCCTGGAACCCTTTTCCAACACCCTGTGATAAACTTCCGGGTTCCGATGGTGTTTCCAAACACCAATCTGACGCCGCACGATGAATTTCGACCACCGACGTGGGATTGGTGTGTCGAAGACAAAGCCAAATTGGAAGAATAATGGGCAGGTTTTCATTGAGACGTCAGATGAATGAAAATGACATGATGTGACAAAACTGACATATTTTTACAACATGGCCAAAAATCCCATGACTAGTATATTTTATTTTCAAGATTGTACCGTATTTTGTTATTCAATGTTTCGCCGCATCACTCACTCACTTGCATATATTCAATAACTGCAACGAACTTGGAGAAGAAAAAAAAAACATCCCTATGGTACAGTATATCCATAAAACAGGTTTACCAGCGTGGACAAAACCCATCTGGAAATTTCCTCAGAAGTCAGCAGAGACCCAGAATAGGATATAATGAGCACTACCGCAATGTGTTTGTCAGCTACGGATGCTTTCTCTTTGTTCGAGATTTATTTAGATGTCAAGCCTCTGTATAGACAAAAAAACAGGGAGTTTGTCATTTCCTTGGAGTCAATTGCGGTGTGAGTGTGGAAAACCGATCTCGCATATATATGGGGAGGTTTGAGGGAGATATGTGTCCCATTGTTATGGCGCTTGACTGATGAGCTTCTTTTACGATACATTCACAAAATACGTACACCGTTTAGAAAGCAAAATATGAATTCCGGCCAGGCTTTAATACGCTCGATCATCCTTTGATACTTACTCGTAAAAGTGATATTAAAGCCCCGGTTTGTGTACGTGTGGTCGGTCAAGAACTCCAGCCGGGCCACGTGGGCGCTGGTGGTAATGGGAGGTGGGATAACGTCACCGGAGAAGGTGCCCAGAATGGGAGACTCAGCCTGACAAGAGACCAAATGAAAAGGTGTAAAAACAAGCATTAAAATATTGGACAGTTAGGAGTTGGAATTACCTTCCCTCCATCCTTAATGGAAAGGAAGTCAAATTGTTTCTCCATGCTCAGATCGTTGAAGGCCAAATTAATTCGGCTCTCCGGGTTGGTGATGATCAGCCAAACGCAGTGCATGTTGTTGCCATATTCCTGTGGGTAGTTTGGGGACAACAGCACCCCTGAGGGGGTGGTGAAGTTGAAGAAACAGGAAACTGCAGAGTGAAGTGAGGAAAAAAAAAAATCAAACCTAGGAAGCTGGAAAGCGTAATAACATTAGTTGAGATATATTCCATTCAGTCCGTAATAATTTCTGTATTAAAAAGGTAAGTGGACTGAAATGAAAGCATAATTTCATTCGGTGGATGCTATGAAGGTCATTTGCTAAAGTAGAAGGCAATTCAACTGTTTTAATCATTTAATTAGGATTTCACACACAAATGTGGAAGTGACAGATGTGGAAAAAAACGTTTTTGGTATTGAAGTGAAAAATTACAGAACCTTTTTGGATGCTGGGAAGGGAAAGTTGAGATCTTAAGAAAATTTTGAAATTTGCCTCAACAACTCCAATCTAATCTCCATAACAAATGCCTGGTATTTATACTACAAATATATTCAAACAAGTTTATATTGGCATTTCCACACGTCTGTAATTTCACTATGTGTACATAAAACATGAATATTTGGACATCGACACCAAAGTGTGATGAGAAGAGATGTTGCCACAGAAACCGCATTTGCGAAAGTCTGCAAAGGAAAGAAAATCTTCTATGGCATAAATGCCAACAGTGTGCTGCCTAAAATAGCAAGTGCGCTGGTGAAAATGAGGATCCGTCACTGTTAATTTGGGTAATTTCAAAACGGCGCCCTTGCTGCATTCACTTCAGAAAGTTCGGGCTGTAAACAAGACGTTGCGAAGCTAATTTTATCGACATTGTCACTGCTGTGAGGCAATTAAAAACAACAACAACAAAAACAAAACACAAATATATATGTATATATATATGATGAATTAAACCATGTGTTTGTTTCCTCAAATTAGTTTACAAATCTTATCTCCACAACACAGATTGTCCACCAAACTATCATCAGCGATACAAAAAAAAAAGAGAATAATTTGCTTGGTCAGCCTTTTGTTCCCTGATTCCCATCTGTTTGACGTTCTTTGTGATAATTAGAAAATAAACCATCATACTGTTTCCAAACCGGCTCTCGGAAAACCGCGCAGCTATTCCGACCATTTATTATGCAACAACCTTGCTCTCGTTTGCACCCGTCATACATATTAATGTGCACAAACTCATTGTGTTCATGCGCGAGGAACTTACAAACGCAGCTGGGTTTCTTGGCCGACCACTGGTTGTTCTTCTGGCAGGTGATGTTTTTCTTGCCCACCAGCTCGAAGGCAGGCAAACACTCAAAGTACAGCCTGTCCCCGTGACGGAAACCCGTCCCCTCTCGTTTACCGTACGCGGGGATGCCGGGGTCACCGCAGCTGCCTTGCTCAATTTCTGGTGGGAAAATTAACCCAAAAAAATCAAGGTGAATTGAATACTGACTCAATCGAGCGACAGAACTCTGATATTCAAGAGACAGCATGTACGCATGCGGTATTCGTTTGACATGTTGAATCTGTGCATTGAATGCATAATCGCCGATGGTCTAGAAAATTTGCCTGGAGCTTTGGAGGGACATTGACATTTTGCTAAGATGGGACACCGCGCGTGTTCTGCCTCAATGATCGAAACTCACGTGACTCATGTATCTTATTAGCAAGAAAAAAAAGCGGTTTTCAAATCGGGTACCCCTATTGGTAAGTGAATGGAGTAAGATCACAGTAAAATACTCATATTCGTATCCGTAATAGTTAAAGCTTGTGAGTATGAGTCTTTTCTTTTTCTTGTGAGCACACAACCGGTGAAGGTTTTCTTTCATTTTTTTCTTGACTATCAACCAAAAATGCATGTGCTTGGATTTTTTTTTTTGTGACGACCAAGCTAAATCTTGTGAGCGCAAAGAAACGCCTATTTCTACAACTACGAAAAAAAACAGGGTATACGAAATAAAACGGAGAGTACTAAAGACATTTTTTAGATAATCACGTATTAAAGCAGCGCTTCTCAAATAGTGGGGTGGGCCCCCTGGGGGGACGCGGATGATCCCAGGAAAAAGGCTTTGTTTTTGTCATGTGGAATTTAATTGCAATAAAGTAATAATTTTCATCATTTTATTTTAGTTTCAGGCACTTTGGTGCATTTGCTTCTTTTTTTTCCGTTTTAGACTAAGCTGTAACCCGTATAAACACGATAAAAATAATTAACAGTTGTTGAAAGTTGATTTATATTGCGTTTTTCTGTTTTTAATGTTAAATGTGTAGGTATACTTAAACAATTTTTATCAATAATAATCTTAGTTATATTCAGTGCATCGACTGGGGGGGAGGCGCGAAAAGTTTTTTTCTTTTCTAGAGGGTGCCTGGCAAAATATAGTTGAGAAACACTGTATTAAAGGCATTGATAACTTTACATAATTACATACGAAAGTAATTAGGTACTCAAGTAATGGATTACTTTGAGATTAGCATTTGAATAGTTTAAGTATTCAAGTCTAAGAGGAATAGATTACTTTAGGTACTGTAAAGTAATGAATTAGCACTTATGTATCTGAAGTAATTCATTAATGTAAGTACTGTATTTTCCACACTATAGGGCGCACCTAAAAGCCCACATATAAATACATCTTTTGGGCTGAACATTTACTAATTTAGCACAAGCAAAATTCAGATATTCCTTTAGCGAAAAAATGCTTTGCTATCGTAAGAGGGTAGTAGGCTGAAAATAAAACATAATTGAAATAAAACACTCCAGTAAATTATTGTCTGCTCTGTAATTATTACAAAATGAGTTGAGGTTGGCTCAAAAACCACATTGGTAATAATGATAATTGTTTACTAACTTTTGCGGTTAATATGTTCTCGTTGACATATTGAATACTGTGTCCCCCCCTCGGCCCCAAGGCTTCCTTATTTATCAAACAGCGTATTGGTCTTACACGGGAGTCACCTCAAAGCGGGGCAAGGAGCTTGCAGGACATTTTCAGAAGATGACAAGATGAAACGACAGTGTTGTATTTACATATAAGCAAAGTAACTCAAAAGCAAAGTCGGTAGATTTTTAAGCAGAAACAGAATGCGACCAGCGCAAATACAAATATCCTCAATGACGATATGTTTGTCCGCGATAATGTATAATCCCGGGGTTGGTTTGTGTACATTCTGTCAAGTGCACACCATATTTGCTTCTTATGAATAAGGGAAGGGCCATAATGGCATGCTTGTTACCCCTGTCTGTTTGGCTTTACGGAACTACCCGAGCGTGCTAATGGCCTCTCCAACTCACATTACTGTCAACAACAAAACTGATGCGATCTCATAAGGCAGAGAATGACAAAGGGGTTTATTTGCCAAATACCGGCTGGGAGTCTTAATGGGCATGCGGCACTCGCTAGGCCTAGATTCAAATGAAAACTGCAGATGGCATTCAATTTTAGGCAACAAGACCTGACTAACAGATTTTCATATATATATATATATATATATATATATATATATATATATATATATATATATATATATATATATATATATATATATATATATTAGTGCTGGATGATAATATTGATACATTGCAATATGACGTTCAGTTTCCAATATATTGTGTATTCTTTTTCAACGCCATATTGTGGCGTTTGCATCATGATTTTTGTCATATTATCAATCCTGTTGGACATGTAAATCATTCCAAGCGCTTCTTTTGTTGTACTTTTTTCATCCACAAGTGATGTCACAGATCTGTTTTGTTTACGGTTGAAGAGCAAAAATGGCAGGAAAAGAAGAGTATGAAGTAGTGCGCGATAAGAGTGTTTGTATTTCTGCCACATCAGTGTCATCAGAAAGAGTATTTCCAACTACTAGGGACATGTAGAATAAATAGAATTTGTCTATTTTAACCATTTCCTTCTGTTTCTTCCAGTCATTTTAATGTATATATGCCAGTTTTTTTTTTTTAAGCAAACCTTGCCCAATATATCGCAATATGTATCACAATATGACTTTGCTGTATCGCAATAAATCACAAGGCACTTTTAAGACCTAACGCCCAGCCCTAATATATATATATATATATATATATATATATATATATATATATATATATATATATATATACATTAATATTTAAAGTAAATATGAAGACACAAAAGGGAAAAAAAATCACAGCTATTATTATTATTATTATTATTATTAGAGACAAGAGCCGGCAAGCAGCTCCACCCCTGTTCTATAAGCCATTGGTAAATAGTATTGATAGGGTTTCGAAACAAGGGATGATGCAAATTAGACTCCGGAGTTGAAGGAATTCAAAGCATATCTTCCCCTTCATTAAGCAGAACTCATTGTTTTAATTACATTTGCTTTCTGCACGCTGTTCCACTTTCAGTGTTATTTTTACTGATGCAAAACAAGCATCTGTGGGCCGGGGAGACAACTTGCAATGCAGCTAAAGGTAAATGGATTCAGTCAGCAACAGACTTGACCTTGATCACCCTTTTCTTGAGGATGGCAAAATAAGAGATCTAGTTTCATTTCCATAAGACAATGGCGGCTTTTTTTGTTTTTTTTTGCAGACAACCCACTTATAAAAACAGACGTTCGCCTTTCAAGCCGCTCTTACCTTCGTAAGACACCTTGAAGCCCAGAGAGCCACTGGTGTCATCTGTTTTGAAATTGAGCCACATCTGGTGACTGGTACTGACCACAAGGTCCGGCGTGGTGGTACCTGACAGGCTGATACAAAAATTTCTTCATTTTCATTCCTTATTTTCATCATATGACAATATAAATAAAAGTCAAGTAGTCTAGAAAGCAAAGTCAATAACTGATGCGAGAAAGAAAGGGGAAAAAAAAAAGAGGCCAAGTTAGTGGGAAATTGCGTCAAGATGAGTCAGTGGCACGGAAGTAGTAATAGTAATGTCACTCAATTCTAATTAGTTTGGAATTCCAATGTGAAAAGTGAGTGATTAAGTGTTCCGATTTTAATAATGGTAATTGGAGGGTTCTTGGAATATAGAGGAGGTGCTGTCATTTCCCAAAATCTAGTTATCATCAAATTTCAGTAAATGGCTGTGATACTTTTGGATTGCATGATTCACAGAATCCAAGGGGCAACGAGAAACGGGATTACAGATACAAGGAATTTGTTTAAGGACATGTGAAGAGATCTTATGCTTAAAATGAAAACCGTCACTCACACATGAAAGACGGTCTTCTGGTCCCCCACCACATCGCCATCCCCCACTGTCAGCGTGTCATAGCCTCGCTCCAGGTCGAAATCCTCAAACGTCAGCTTGATCACCTATATGGCATTGGGGACATTGATGAGACCCATTTAAACACTGCGGTGTCCATTTTGTCAAAGCGAGACATCAAAAAAGTGTTCCCGCTTTAGTGGACACAAATGAATAGACTGGGTCTCAGAAGGATATACATATTATAAAGACTGTTGTCTGTTTAAAAATGAAAGCAAGAATGAATCTTCTTCCCCGACCAAGTAATCCAAATAATAGTTTTCCAAATGAAAATTCATCTACCCAGTAAATGTAAAATTACAATACCAGAAAAAGTGTCTGCATAATGAAAGGTTGCTACAACTGTCACAACTTTGATTTGCTTTAACAGCCTGAAGTTCAGTCTACCTTCTGTCATCATATTGTCAGATGGAAAAGCACATCACGGTCTTACAAAGTCCTCAAAATCTGAGAGTTGCGTAACTGAACCACAAGGATAAAAGAACAGCTGCAAGAAACATTTACCATTTTCAGTCGTGCTCTATTAACTAATTCAGTGCCATGGACGAGAATTCTCGTCTTTTAAACCAGTAAAAAAATAGCAATAAATAACAATAATAAATAATACAATTCTGGTTAAATACATTTTTTTTATGGTGAGGAGCAGTCACCCTTGACTAATGCTAACCTAATGTAACACAATTGAGCACTGTAGTGATAACTGTGACCATTGGATGGCAGTGTTTCCACACTTATAACACAGCTATTATCTACATGCAATTCAAAGTAGGGAATCAAAGTCAATCTTTCAAATGTTACCATTAACTTACATAGACATAGCACACAATATTCTGTTGGCCTTGAAATGTGAGTGAAAATTTTCTTCATCGTCCCCTACCTTCGACGTGTCTGTCGCGGTGATGACCCAAGTGCAGTTAGCGTTGTTGTCATACTGGACTGGGTAGTTTGGCGAAGTCATGACGCCACTAGGACCCCTCAATTGACCTCCGCACATTGGAGCTAAAAGAAGACAGATTGGGGGGGTGGGGTTACTTTTGATTACACACATTCTGAGCACATTCACAGTTTATCACCGTGGAAACTGCAACGATCAGCATTAGACCAGAAATCCCTGAAGTTTGTACTCCGATACTTTCTGACCCAAGCGCAGCCCTCGATAAAGTTAATCATGAAACCCTTCAGTTCCTTCATTGGTGGTTAGGCCTTGAGGGCACATTTCTAAATTGGATTTCTTACAATCGTATGACTACATCATTATCTGGTTCTCTTGGTTAAGTTGAATCAGCTCCATATGGACTCCTTCAGGGGTTATTTTTTTAAACATACGATTTATATGACAAAGCTTTATGTTCTGGTTTGACTGATATTAATATAGGATGGACAAATCTGTAAACTACAGGAAATCCAGCGTCTGTTTTATCAGTCTATGTGGAAATCCTTGAAGCCATGCCAAGGAGTCCACTGTGATTTATGATTACAATCATAAGTTTGAAAAATAAAACTATGTGAAAGCTGCTAGACGCCCATATATTACGTCAGACGCAAGTAAGATGCTTCCCTTCACAGTGTGAGGCTTCTAAATGGAGCTTCAAGGTTTTGCACCACTGTGGCGATGGGTACTCACAGCGTTGAATCATTTCTTATCGAAGAAAAAAATAGTTGCTTGAGGTCTATTATATATGACACAAATACATAAAGAACCATAAACACTATTTGACTACAACTAAAAAATAGCGCAAACCGAGTTACGGAATGCTGAGAAAAAATATTCGTTTGGCAGATTAAATCTAAACTGCGAATGCCGCGAAATGTTATCTGGAAGGAAAGTTTTAAGTCACACTCCTACACTATCATCCTCGTTTATAACTTGATTGTAGTGTCCCTGACTATAAAATAAAAACAGATAATGTAAACACAAAAAACCCAGCCCTACGACTATGATGATGGGTACTACTGCGATTACCAAAATAATAACAATATTTTGGCTAAGAGCTTAGCCATGACTCGCTACTCTATTTTGCTTACATTAGCCGTGACTACTGTCACACCTAGGTGCTTTGCATTGATGCGGTAGTCTAAACTGCTTCTGTGGTAAGCGAGGTTATTTTTACATAGAAGAATACCTTTATCAAAGGCACAATTTTTTTAGTTAAAATGACGATTCATCGCACCGACTCTCGCGCTCTTCCATCGTCATGTCTTCATGTCAAATTCGAGCGCGATAACTACAGTAACCAGCAATGCAAAGAACTGGAAATCTCATCCGGAAGGGAGCTCTGACATTTATTTCTGTGTACAGAAGCCAGTAATACAAACACTCATAAGCAACCCGAACTAATGTGTAGACAACGGCGCAATCTGTTAGGACAACAATCGGTCCTCAGTGCAGTGGGACTGTGAAAACTTTGAAGCAAGCCATCCTTCAAAGGACAATGTGACTTTTGTTATCGAGGCCTGAGGGGATCTGCATGGTGGAGCTGTTAAACATCCTTTCAAATTAAAGCAGAATTTCAATGAGCGCTTGAAGGGAAGTGTGTGTGAGTATGCGCGTGCACCTTAGAGTGCCTGAAATTATGTAAAAGGACCTGAATGTGAGTCCTGGTTAAACACTTGGAGACGCGAAACAATTCATAATAGTTGTTCCGACCCTGAAGGTGACCCTGATTATAAAATATAAAATAGAGTGCAAAGCATGTCCAACATTACACCGCCAAAAAGACCGTATTAAATAATTGAGAACTAATTCTTTTGAAAAACACACTCCCCATTGTATGCTTTCATTGTAATGGTAACTAACGCTAATTTGGAATACAGGTCTTCAATTATTCCATATGGAAACTTTATACAATTATAACATTCAATGTTATTCAGTTGCAAATGAAGATCTTTGTCTGTGGGGAGTTAGCGACCGCTCACCGTGCTCTGGTGAGCTTTATGTTGTGTGTTGTAAAATAAAAAAATTGTGTCTAAAAAGAGACACAGGCTAGGCTATGAAGTCCTAGTGTGCTCTATAGAGGACATACTAGCCTTTCCAATGATGTGTCTTGTTTGGCTGCCTTGCAATTAACTTTGCTGTCTCGCTGAGACAAAACGGACACAACAGTGGACTCGAATAAATGGGCTACGTCTCCGAAGATATTGCCAACATTTTAAAGCCAGAGAACCAAACAAAAATATATTTTACAGATATTTTTTTTTTAGTAATTGGATACTGGCCCCTTATTTCATCACTGACTGCGTTCTGTAATTGGATCAGTTCAACACAAAATAATGAATTGGCGAGGTTGGCTTTCACATTTACAGAGTCGGCTTATTTTCCCCCGGTGAAACAAATGGTTGGAATACTGAAAGCAGGGAGGCTTTGCCAAATCTTGTGCGCTACATAAAATAAAATATGAGCGCCGTGTGACAAGCGGAATTGCATTCAAATCACACGAGCGTAGTAAGAGAGATGACGTAAGACGTATTGTGGTGACCTCCATTTGTGGAATGGCAACACGGTGGAAGCAGAGTGTCGACACTTGCCTCTGCAGATGGGTCGCTCGTCGCTCCAGCCCACATAGCTGTCAGTCACTCGCAGACAACTGATGCTCTTGGAGCCCTGCAGCTCGTAACCCTCGTCGCAGGAGAAATGCACCGTGGCTCCTCGCCTGCGGTCGGGTGACATACGTTCAGAGGGAAGACCGTGAAGGCCGAGACCGGTTTCTATTGATATATTTTAGGGTGCCGTCTCAATACTCAACACCCTGACGGGACTCTTTGATTTTTACCTGAAATCCGAGCCTTTTCTTTTGCCTCGGTCGGGAATGCCGGGGTCAGGACACATGTTGTGGCCTTGAGCCACGCCCATTTGAGATACTGCAGTCAAAATTTGCATAAATTGAATCATTATCACTGTTATTATGATCATCAATATTATTTATTTATTTTTTTTAACACAGAAACATTGCAATTCAACATCTTGCTGGCATCATGCTCATAGATGTGACTTATGAGGGTTACGCATGATGCCAGATGGCGATTTGGTGATTTTCAAATTTCCTATATAAATACATAAAAAAAAAAATATGAATTGAATAAATGCATAAATTGTTTGTTAATATTACTCTGCTAGATTTTATTTTGGCAAACTATGACCAATCTAAAGTGTGGAAAATTGCTTTTTCTCTTTTAAAATGTACTGAAAAAAATTGCCATTTTTGTTGTCCCCTAAAATCTCATGATTAAGAGGAATTAAGCAATATTAAGCGATATAGAAAAAGCAACATCAAAAAATCACACTAGTAAATGATAAATTTTTCATTCACGGCCATTGATTTCTATTGATTCCAATGATTTGTTTTCACTGGGCTGGTGGTCAATCAGTGATTCATATTATTCAAATGCATGTTTGACGTCAAAAGAAGTCAACGGCAGTGATTGAGTTAAAAACATTTTATTGCCTATTATATGTAAAATATCTTTATTGACTTACACACTGATATCTTGTGGTAGTTATCTTTGCTCGGTAACATCTTGACACCTCGAGACTTCAGTTCTGTCATTTTCTTCACTGGAGAGAAAAAACATAATAGATGAATAAAATACATTTTTGAAAGGAATATTTTAACTATTATCTCATATAGTGTGGAGAACATTTGCAAAACTATTCAATAATAACAGCATATGATAATTATAACCCCGAGACCACAGCCTGTTCACTTGTGTCCCCTGTTGTGTCCAACTTGTCTCAGCAAGAAAGTAAAATTAATTGCATCCCGCCCAAATACATGATATCAATGAAAAGCATGGCTGTCCTCTTCCGAGGACACTAGGACTTTGTTGGGCAGCACCAATGAGTCAAAAGATATAAACAAAAAAAATGTCCATTACAATGGACACAAATCAATAGGCTGCCTGAAATTGGTGATGTGGAAATATAAAATAAACCTTTCTGCAGAATTTTGACCATTTTGGGTCATTTTCGTCCACATCATTCTCAAGGTATTTTAGGCTAGGGATGGCAAGCTCCTAGTACTGTCATAACTAAGTTGTTCCATGATTAAGTTCAATATGCTGTCACCATATGGGTGAAATTTCAGCTCCCTGGAGTCTTTTTTTACCTTTTTGGGCTCAGATTTTTTCGCATCATTCTTGCAGCATTTTAACCAATGGATGACACACTCCCGGTAGTGCGATAACTAAGCGGTCATGCCGTGTTGAACTTTGACATGTTTTCAACATTTGGGTGAAATTTCAGCTACCTGGTGTCCTCTTTAATTGCTTACAAAATCTCATATCCTGTCAATCACAAAAATTGTCACAGAAATTCAAAAGCAAACTCAAAGTATCTCTGCCCTCCTTTCTACTAATTCAGTTTGATTATTTTGTCAGCTCCTGACAATTAAAGTGTCTGTTTTCGACAAACACTGAAAAAAAAGGGAGAATAAAGACATCCGGTGCCGCTAGCAGAGTCTCATAAAACGAGAAAGGGACTGAGAAAAGAGACTTAATGAGAGCAAACATTCCATCAACAGCTCGATAATCTCTCTAGTAAAGGCTTGCTGTGGATTTATGAAAATTATCAACATGCAAATGATCAGTAGCGTGTGGTGAATGACAAAGCAGACTCATTAATTACACCTAAGGATGAAGTTGTCATTTAAAAAAAAAAAATCTTCTAAATAAGTGAACCTGTAAACCCAAGGCAACGCTTTTCACTGTCTTGCTTTCGTCTTTATTTGTCCGTATTTTACAAATGGCGATGAAAGCCAAACATCTTTAGAGAGCAGCGATTTTTTTTTTTTTCTTTTGAGGAATAATCCATCTCTCGCAGCTCTTCTTTTCTATGGGTCGGCCCTTGAACCTCTGAGTCATAGCATGAAAAATGGTGATGATAAAAAGAGGGATTTGTATTTGGGCGTCAACATCCGTGTCGTGTCGAATAAAGTCCATAAACTGTAAGGTGGATTCAAAAATAATATTAGGTTAAAATTACAAATAACAGTGTAACAAAGACTTTGTTTTTTGGACTAAATGACACCATGGGAAAGATGGATGAAAAAAAAAAAACATTATACATCCATCCATTTTGACTCGTTGAAGCTACCTAACTAAGTCCTATCGTACTCAAAAGAGGACGTCCCGGCCTTTTCAATAATGTCTCGTGTTTGAGAGGGATGAAATGGACAGTTCTGTCTTACAGAGACAGTCCCATTGAGAGAAGTGGAAAAAAATGCATGAAATTTTTAGGAAAATAACCATTAATAAGGAAAACCTTATGACATTTCGGTTTTGCAGAGACCAAATGGACACAGCAGTGGACACACATACGAAAATGCTGGGTATCAGGAGAAAAGTGCAAACTGATTATCGAGCTGCTTCCTATTTATTTTTGGGAAAAGTAGAGGAAAATATAAACAACACAAAAAATTAACAAAAATGCGGCATTTTTCAAATTTTACTTGAAAAACAAAACAACTCAACGACTTCCCATATATATATATGTATATATATATATATATATATATATATATATATATATATATATATATATACATATATATATATATATATATATATGGGAAGTCATGGGAAAAAATTAACAAAATGCAGCATTTTTCAAATTTTTACTTGAAAAACAAAACAACTCAATGACTTCCCATATATATATATATATATATATATATATATATATATATATATATATATATATATTACATTTTTGTTAATTTTATATTTTTGTGAATTTGCTGTGAAACGGAACAAAAAAAAAAAATTAAAAACCATCTTGTCATTCGATCTATCATCTTTTCTCCACAGGCATTGACATCATCATCTCTTCGCTGTCGTCTTGAGAATGGAACAAAATGAAAAGTAAGGTCATTAACATTTTATTTCCCTGGGAACATGAGTGCGCTCAGCAGATTTGTCGCCTTCTTATATTATGAATTATCTTTTGACACGAGTTCACGGGTTCAGATTTTGCGCCCGGGGTGAAGCTCGAAAGGCGAGCAGCTGGGGAGTGTCCAAAAATGGAGGAAAAATAAAGTGCCTGTAAATTACACTGTAAAAAAAAAAAAAAAAAAAAAACTTGAACCTGCTTTTAAATTACTCCACAAAGGAATTCATCGGGAGGATTTATAACTCTGACGAAATCCGGCTGATAAATGAAATACGTGTAAATTCAAATTTAAATTGAAGAGATGTACCTTGGTATTGGGCGCTGAAACCTTTCAGCTTGTGGTTGCCATCGGATATGAAATGCAGACGAAGCCAGTTCTTGCTGCTTATAATGGGGGAGGGAAGGTTGGGGCCAGTGAACCTGGAAGTATCAAAACAGAGAGCATCGAAATGAGTGATGATTAGGATAGGATCATTTTAGCATGCGCATGTGAAGAGATTGTACACAAAACACATCTTCATTAGCGCACTTTAAAAAAGGCAAGCAAAAAAAGGTTTCAGGGATTCTTGGAAACATATTGAAGCATGAATTTATTTCGTACAAAATAGAGCCTTTTCTCCCTCTTGTATGTTTTATTACTTCTTTGATAAGTGTTCCGGAAAACAAAAGGCCGTATTTTTATTCAGTCAGTATTTTTCAGGCTTTACTGCAATCCAACAACATTTTCACGAAATGAAGCATTGAGACATTGAATGCCCTCTTGAATATCTTCTAAGTAGAGCCACTAGCCAAAAGAATTTTGGCGGCCATTTTGTCGCTTGCTGCCACTCGGCAATGACACTGAAGTTGCACGAGGTTCAGGTAAAAACCAATCACGGCGTGCAAAGGTCACATGACCAATCTCACCAAATAGGTGATACGTGATTGGATAGATAGATCCATCAGTCTGTCGCTAGCTAGGCAGCTGGCTAGCTAGAAATCTTGATAGATTAGAGAGAGAGAGAGAGAGAGAGAGAGAGAGAGAGATAGATCCATCAGTCTGTCGCTAGCTAGGCAGCTGGCTAGCTAGAAATCTTGATAGATTAGAGAGAGAGAGAGAGAGAGAGAGAAAGAGAGGGAGAGAGAGAGAGAGAGAGAGAGAGAGAGAGATAGATAGATCCATCAGTCTGTAGCTAGCTAGGCAGCTAGTTAGCTAACTGGCTATAAATCTTGCTATCTAGGCAGCTAGCTAGCTAACTTGCTATAAATCTTGATAGATAGAGTCTGATAGAGTCAGACATCAGTCTGTCGCTAGCTAGGCAGCTAGCTAGCTAACTGGCTATAAATCTTGCTAGCTAGGCAGCTAGCTAGCTAACTAGCTATAAATCTTGATTGATAGATAGATAGATGGACAGATAGACAGATAGATTCCCACCGACTACATGCAGATAACAAGATATCAACATAGATGTAAAATATGTTTTTTTTCATGTAAAAATATGAGAGTTTTATTTGTCTCTTGGCAGTGACAAAATATATTCAAATAAAACACCAAAGACTCTTGACAAAGACCCATCAAAATGCCAGTGATGATTAAATATATGACAAACTGTTGACCTCTCCATAACACGGAGCAAATTCGGCACTTTCTTTCCAGATTTCCCCTAGTTCCCTCCACATAACATAAGTGTAAAAAACGAAGAGGACTACAGGGAGCAGTGCAGTTAGTGCGGAGCAGACTGTTGGAGGTCTTCTGAAGGATGTCGGCCTGCTTTGTGCTTTCTACGGTTCCACTGCACCTACCCGTATTAGTTTATTATTGTCTTGAGAGCATGACACTAAATCAGTTTTCTTTTGCTCGGGCCCAGAGCGCCACTGTCTGAGAGACTTTTTTTTTTAATGATTTCTCGTCCAATAAAATGTGTTTTGGCCAGGCCAAGGTGAAACAGGAGGATGTTTTTGATTGAAGGGTGACATTCTATGGTGGGCAGCGGGACATAATAATAACAATAATAATAATCATAATAACAATAATAATATTTGCCAGTATGTTCGAACTTACTTATTGATGAGTATGATCACTTTATTTAACTAAGAAAAAAGTAATCAATTACATTAGCTTCTATATATATCTATCTATATCTATCTATATATATCTATATATATATATATATCTATCTATATATATCTATATATATATATATATATATATATATATATATATATATATATATATATATATATATATATATATATATATATATATATATGGCCAGTGTTGTGCCACAGGGTTTTCATTTGTGCATACAAATATATATTGTTAGCAATAACTATATTAGTATTGGCATCTGGCCAACATAATACCAATTTGTTTGAAAATTACTGTTGTATTTTATTAATGCTTGGTCAGCATTTTTCTGCCATAATGCTTTGTGCATCCCTGTGGATTATTATGGGATACATAATATGTATGATGTGTTCAGCCTGCTATTATAATTGAACACATTTGAACACAGTTGACTACTAAATTTTGATTAAAAAAAAAAAATCTTGTGCCTCAAGGCACATGCATACACAAAAAATACATGTAATTAGCTATAAGTATAATTACTATAATACTATCATTTTTTATTTTATTTTATCACTGATAAGAAAGTTAACATTGTGTTTAGTGCTTTTAATCATTTAAATAGTAATATTTAGGGGGGAAAAAAGGTTAAAACACCGTAAATGGTGAATGTCTTTCATCAAATGTCCTTTTCCCGGCACCTCATTATTTTTTCGTCATCTGTTCAGTATTCGAGGCGATCGCTACAATACGCATAGCGATTAATGGGTGGAGTTTGCGTGTCAGAGGTAGCTGACTCCACAGCAGGATCAAACGTATTAAATGCTAGTTTTAAGGCACGATTGCACTTAATGAACATAGCTCATGTTCACACGTGTCGCTTTCTACGCTTAGTTAGGTCGACGGACCATTCTGGGACGCCGCTTATAACTGCGGCTACATTAGGAGATCAATCAGGAAGTCTGCTCTGTATGCAAGTTCTGTGCAGTGGATTCGGGGGTCGCAGTGACTTTAAAGCACCAAACTCAACTTTGGCCATTTTAATGATGTGATACGGCGCAGGACAGACTAAGCCAGACAAAGTATAAACGCGGAGGCTGAAACGGCCATATGCCACTGAAAGTCACCCGAAATCCCTTCTGAAGTGAAAGTAATCAGTGTGAAAGTCTGCTGGTGCAGGACGTCGGTGTTGACCTTCACATGGAGCGGAAACACTAGGGGTTTTAATACTGTAACCAGCAATAATGTTCAATCGCTCCTGGAAACAATCACCTTACCGTGAACAAAAACCATCAACTAATAAAAGTTTTGCGCGGGGCCTTCGGGGCACTAACGTTGGAGATAAGCGAGTTGGAAACTTCATCATGCTCTCCTTTGCTACACCTCCACGCTCCCAAACAAAGAGAAGAGCCCTTCTTCTATTTCAGCGGCTCCTGTATAATTTAAAGGCAGATTGCTGGTCCCAGCAGGGCGTCTTGTTAAATTCTTCAGAGGGATTCCCGTCTTCCTCTTCTCAAACTAATTTTCTGCCTCGACTGAACATATAATATGGACGCCGATTGAAAGAAATTTCCTTCAGGACAGAACAACGGCTCAGTCGTCGTCTCGCTTCATTTCTTTCGTACGACTCTTCTTCAAATACGTCACGTTTCGTTAAATCTGTACGATGTGTGTTGAAACCAGCTGGTTTTTAAATCTTTATGTACAAAAACACAGCATCTCGTTTTTAGCTTAAATGCGCACAGAGGATCCAAGATTGAGATTGTTTACTTGTGTTACAGAAAATTGGACGTTTCAGTCTTGTAAACATCTAAAGGAGCAAGAGATCGACTAAGAGCCGTGACGATTCTTGTCCCTGATATTCAGAATTTGATGAATACCAGTTCAAACAATCAGCGCGGTCGATAGTCTGAATCTGACGAATTTTTGGAATATATTTAGATTTTTTAAAACATATCGAACGTCTAATAAATCGATTTAAAACTGTATTAATCTCAGGCAACAATTTATTTGAATTTTCAGATGACTTTGGAAGAGATTTTGCTTCACATGATAGCTAAAATGTGTTTTTGATTGAAGTTCAAAGCTACGTGGAATTTTAAGTGTTATTTTGAAATTTTGACTAGGTAACTACTTTATTTTCAGACTATAAGGCATACTGGATTACAAGCCACACAAACAAAGATTTAAGAGAAAATCTATTTGTCATGTCAAGGCCGTAACAAACAATAAGCCACAAGTTGTAACATCTGTTATTAATCCAGGAAGTGGATTGTTAGAATACTGCATCAACACAATAGTAGCACAGAGAGCAGAGAGTGCCACCTGGTGGCAAGTCAGATAGCAGGTCAAACTCAAAATCAATACTTGATTCATAGTGTCCTCTTCTGTCTCGCTTTGCCTATCAGGTGATTGCCCCCTAGTGGCTTCTAAAAAAAATTGCAGCTAAACCGTACTGGACTGTAAGCCGCAAGGTTCAAAGCATGAGAAAAAAGTAGTTTCCTGAAGTTGTACATTTACAGTGTTCATTTAATGTTTTAAGATATATTGCTGACCCAAGGACTGAGTTTTTTTTTGTCAATGATGCGTAATGTCCAAAAACGCATCTAAATAAATAAAAACACAAATTAATAAATACATTTGGATCCCAAAAACTTTCCTTTTACTGAAAATGAGCATCAGCACCAATTCTCATCTTAGGTAGATGAAAATGAATGAATAATCATTTAAATGTCCATAAAGTTTTCAAGATACACGCCCAACCTTCTTCTTCACTCCTCCTCCTCCTGGAAGAGGTGAGCTCATTTACTATAATGCATTCCTTGCCAGTTATTAATAACTGCCAGCTCGCGTCAAAGAAATGCATCAATAGAATAGATTCGCACGCAGCTACATGCCCGCAGCGCAGACTTGATAGACTCCAGCAAGTTATTAATGATAACCACCAGCTTGCATAAAATACAATGACAAGAAATATGCATGGCTTTTCCTGGAATTAGTTTGATCCCATCTGCCAGCTATTCATGATAAACGCTCCCGTGCATATTGGTGATGAATAGAACGACTGGGCATAATTCAGTCGTGTGAGGACACGTTGCACTATCATGTCATTAATCCAATCACTCCCCGAACCCGTGAGGGGGGGGGGGGGGGGGGGTACATGAGATTTAAACAGGATTTCTGCAGGTAACAGCAAATCTAATTCAATGCTTTTCTAATGCCTTGATATTTACAATATATTTTCAATTTAAGAGCAGATTAACTGGAACATGAAGAGCGCGCTATTGTGCTTTTATTTGAGATTTAAACAGGATTTCTGCAGGTAGCGGCAAATCTGATTCAATGCTTTTCTAATGGCTTGATATTTACAATATATTTTCAAATTAAGAGCAGATTAACTGGAACATGAAGAGTGCGCTATTGTGCTTTATTTGAGATTTGAACAGGATTTCTGCAGGTAGCAGCAAATCTGATTCAATGCTTTTCTAATGGCTTGATATTTACAATATATTTTCAACTTAAGAGCAGATTAACTGGAACATGAAGAGTGCGCTATTGTGCTTTTATTTGAGATTTAAACAGGATTTCTGCAGGTAGTGGCAAATCTGATTCAATGCTTTTCTAATGGCTTGATATTTACAATATATTTTCAAATTAAGAGCAGATTAACTGGAACATGAAGAGTGCGCTATTGTGCTTTATTTGAGATTTGAACAGGATTTCTGCAGGTAGCGGCAAACATGATTCAATGCTTTTCTAATGGCTTGATATTTACAATATATTTTCAAATTAAGAGCAGATTAACTGGAACATGAAGAGTGCGCTATTGTGCTTTATTTGAGATTTGAACAGGATTTCTGCAGGTAGCGGCAAATCTGATTCAATGCTTTTCTAATGCCTTGATATTTACAATATATTTTCAAATTAAGAGCAGATTAACTAGAACATGAAGAGTGCGCTATTGTGCTTTATTTTGTTATGTTTTGTACCAGGCGTCACCAACGAGGTGTTTGAGAAAAAAAGCTGTTCATAATCCGAATTATACAGTACCTATTTTCAAACATTGATTACTAAGGGATGGAATAAGGTAAAAACACATTTTTTTTCATGACTGAAGATAGCATCTAATCGTTCATGCCGTACCAGGCAGGTTTGCAGAGATATAGCACCCAATATTTCGTCTACCTTGAAAAAACCCGGCACTGAATATAGTAAATATTTCATAACCAAAGTAATTCATTTGTTCGGGTACGCGCATGCATTTTTACCCCGAACATCAATTTCAAGTACATTATCCAACACCGACTATAACTTTCAACAAATGTCATTTTCAAGGACTGATTACCTCGTCCTCATCCTTATATTTAACCGGCGGCTTATCAAGAACAAACAAAGCCGGAGCGACAAAATGGCGCGCCATGAAAACACGCAACGCAAACAAATCCACTACTAAAGCCGTCCAAGGTTAATGCTTTATATTTAGCGTGTTTGTCCGGGACTATTTTTGCCTTGATATCATATGAAAACCTGATCATAACAACAATCATCATTTGGTCATTTGCTGCAAAATGGCAAAAACAAACGAATGCAATTCGAAGGAAGAAACCATTCGGCTATAGAAAAGGCCGAGACGAAATTCAAACGTAATCGCCTCTTAAATACCTTCTCTACTATCAGCATTCCTCTAAATGGAACCGTTATTTTGAAAATAAATAACACGCTGCACCGGCGAACGGACTTAAAACGAAGCAATTGAGACAATAAACCCATTAGGAAAATCTTTACTGAGATAAGAAAATTAAGTGAGGAGTTTGGTCACTTTCCAACTTGTAACAAACACTGATGCAGTGATCCCGCCTACTTCGCGGGTTTTTCCAAGAAAAATTAAAACTATTTCAAAATAAAAAAATAAAAATAAAAAATGGGCAAAAATGGAAAAAAATTGAAAAAAGAAAAAAAGTACATTATACTGTACTATATTCATCAAATAACTAATATTAGTTAATAACTATGTTAAGAATTCTTCAAGCGTTAGAGTTCGTGACGTTTTTTATCTTATTTTGAAATGTATGCTTTTAATTTGTCGAGTCGCGTTGCGTTTCCGTTTCCTGTTTTACGTTTGTGCGTCATTCGACTGTTTACGGTGACCATAAGCTCATATTTATAGTTTAATATCATTTATGTTAATAACGCACGCTACTGCCTATGTTTAGTAAGTGTTTATTCTCTTTATGTGTTCGTTTGTGTAGAGGTTGCACTTTATAGTTAGTAGTTGTTGCTAACCCGCTAATGTTGGCTAAAAATACAGTAAATTCATAGATTAAAGTTCGGCAAGTGTTTATATGTTAGTTTACTGACTTTTAAAATTGTTGTTGATTTATTATTCAGCAGATACTACATGATAAGCCATACATGAGCCAAAATAAATGTGAAATTCAATGTGATGACTTGCGTACTCTTTCACCGGAATCTTGGTGCAGGTAACCAATCCTGAGAACAAATTCTCAACAAACTAAGTAATATTAGCTATTTAATAAATATACAATAATGTTAATAAGGATAATGCAATGTTAAATAATAGGAGAAAGGTAATAAAATACAAAAAAATGATTGTTTATAGTTATTGCAGCTATATTGGGGCGTACATAGAAATCTAGGAACTGATACCCTACTTCGCGGGTTTCAGACTTCACGGGGGGGTGGCACCCCCCATTAACAACGAAGTAGGGGCATCCCTGTATCGGTGCATACTGATATCTGACTCAGTAGAGGGAGCGGCCGCTGTAGAATTCTGCAAGGGCTAGAAATATGGGAGAATCTTTTAAAAAATCATTTTTGGAGGTTCCCGCGATCGTTAAATGCGTCCCTTGATTTAACAACATCCCATTAGCAACAGTAACTTACTGACATTCATAAAACTAAATGGCATATAAAACTGTTGCCATACAATCTGCTCATGTGCACTTTTTATAATGGACAAATAGTGCCGAGTCAGAAGTTTCCCTTTTAAAGAATGAGGCCTGACAGGGATGCCAACGCATTAAACGGTAGAACAATATAAAAAGGTCAAAATAATGCGCGGAAGAAGCTAATTAAACTTCAGGTGTGAGCGCTCTAAAAAAAATGATGGTTACCAGTTAAACCATCAATGGCATTTTTTTTCCAAGGGCTATTTCTCATCCTGTTTTTCATTAATGAAACAAGATGTTCTTCTTTTTCTCCACAATCTGCAAGGTGTGTGAAAATAAGTGAGGCCGTAATCAATTTTTATCAGCCGAAAGTGCTTATAATTGAGCATTTTCATTCTTGGAAGTCAGACGTAATTTGCTGGTTTATGAGATACAAGCCCGCTTTAGTTGTATTCTAAATCACGCTAAATGCTATGATACCAAAAATATTCATGCAGTCCCTACCCTGAGTATATTCTGGGTGGGCTAGAAATGCAAAAAACTAACTGCAATAAAATCTATCTGCGGAGTAAATAATATATGTATTTATTTTATTTTTATTTTTTTTTTAATTTACAAGATTTTTTGTTTATTACAAAGGCTTTTTAACATATGCTTTCCTCTGTTTTTTAAATGCATCATTTTTATTTGGGGAATTTTCATATCAAGCTTTTTCTTGTATCATAATTTATCATTTTTTTGTTTTTTTAGAAATGTTTTTCTTTACTATAAATACAGTACATTCTTAATATTGCAGAATTTCTTCATTTACTGTATATATATATATATATATATATATATATATATATATATATATATATATATATATATATATATATATATATATATATACACACTTATATACGTGTCACATTTATTCAATGTTTTGTGTTTATGATAAATGTTTCATTTGATTAAACCATAAATGCATTTTTATTGTATTTTGTCATTCATTAGAATGTTTACATTCATTAAATCCATCTTTTACAATTTTCACCAATGTGCTTGTTGATGCTTTTTCATTTATTACTCTCTCTCTCTCTCTCTCTCTCTCTCTCTCTCTCTCTCTCTCTCTCTCTCTCTCTCTCTCTCTCTCTCTCTCTCTCTCTATATATATATATATATATATATATATATATATATATATATATGAATACACTGTATATACCCAGCCTATTTGTGTTGTCCTTTTTGTTTCAGTAAAACTTATAATGCACATAAAGTGGTTTATTTAAACACATTTGGTCAGTAAATAACGCCAAAATATTGACAAAGTTCTAACTCCAAGGACTAATACCATGAAGTACTTTATTGACTGCGCTCAGCCACAGCGTCACAAGGGGATCATTTCCACTCTTTAAAGCATATCAGGAGCTTATATTTGTGCTACACGAAAGTGGACTCAGTGAAAACAACTAGCTCAGAGGAACTGATGTGATTTTAGTCCACGGCTCCCACTCGGACTTTTTTCACCTACGCCAAGGAGACGGCGTGCTTTCGCCGGTCTATTGTTTGATTTTCTGCTTGACCGCCGCTGAATCAACTGTGCGCAGATTTAGTCGGTAACCACTAAGCTGTTGAGCGCGCGTGGGGAGGTGGTCCGTACGACGAACAATTCATCGCGCTTGGGCTAAATCATGTTTGTATTATAGAATTTTGAAAGGAAGCCTGCAAGTGGGAGTTGTGGAAACTTTTGGAAACTTTTAAAGTAATTGGTCTATCTATTGGAAAGCATAAAATACAAACATTTCAATGCTCTGCCACTGTGTGACGATTTTCGGTGACCTTTCGTGACTTCAATTTGAAATAACACTTTCATTGGTGGATTCTAAAGCAGAACCAAGCACAAAGAAGCTTAGGCGCTCAATAATAACCCAATGTTTGTGTACAGTCACTCACTTGAGGACAATACAACTATTCAAACTGTCATTTGCCATTTAATTTAGCATTCAAAGCCTAGTTGTCCAACTCCAGTCCTTGAGGGCCGGTATCCTGCATGTTTTCCAGTTTTCCCTCCCCGACACACCTGATTCAAATGATTGGTTTACTAGCAAGCTCTGCAGAAGCTTGAAAACGATCCTAATCATTCGAATCAGGTGTGTTTGAGAGAGAAAATTAAAAAAATATGCAGCATACCATCCCTCGAGGACCGGAGTTCGACATCTGTGTTTTAAAGCGACATTCAATGTTTTGGATGAAATTTTAGCAGCCCCAATGGTGAATTTCAGACTCAAACATCGATCACGATCAACAGGTTGATTGTGAGGGTAGACGCAAATTTTGAAATAGCAAGATGACAACTATTTCCAGCCAAATATTCAGATTAAAATTCCTTTGTTGATGTTACCATTCCTTACTTAGGTATACCAGAATTTTTTTTAACTCTTTCAGTGCCAAGCGTTATTGGAAAAGTCCTCTTATTGGAAAAATCCTTTCGAGGATTAGTATATTTAGCATGTTCACCTTTTGAACAAAATATTGTGTGCTACGTCTATGTAAATACCGGTGCTGCCATTGCAAGTTTGACATCCATTCTTCAGTTACACTTGCACGAAGGTAACAGCTGTGTTATAAGTGTGGAAACACTGCCATCCAATGGCCACAGTTATCACTACAGTGCTTATATTAGGTAAGCATTAGTCAGGGGTGTTAGCTACCCTCCATAAAACTAAAACAAAACAATATATTATTTAGTGTTGTTATGACTATTTTAAAAGACTAGAATTCTCGTCCATGGCACTGAACGAGTTGATGTATTCACAAATTGTCAAGACATTTTTTTGGAGGCTAATAGACGACAAAACGTGGGAAAAAAAGAAGCACTGTGGATACATTCTGGATGCACCGCATGATGATAAACTCGCTCAATACGAGCCATGTCATGCAGTTTCCTTTTCCGTGGATCCCACTGACGGTTTGAGGATAGCTGTGACAAGCAGCATCTTTAAAGACAGATGGCAGCAGAAGACTTACGTCACAGCGTGCCGTGACGCAAGAGAAATCACACAAGGGACAAGGCTCCATAGCAACTGAAGGCAGCCAGGTATCAAAAACTCCAAAATCCCAATTCCAACAAATCATCTGTATGATTCACTGCTGCCCACTCACTTTCAAGAGAGCGCCATCTAGTTTCAATTTAATTGGCGTGAGGGGGTCGCAGACACAGCCCTGCTATTGTTCATGCATTCGCTTTCATCATAAAAGCGCTCAAGGGAAAAAACGCACAAAAGATAGACAAATCCGTAGCTGTGTTATGTACACTAGCCCTTTGTCTGAATTTACGTTTTAATCAGCCTGACTCCTCCTTTTGTGTGGGCTATTATTCTCCACTTAACGGCCAAATGATTTATCTGATTGGTCCTGGTCTCTGGTCCTGGTCTCGTCTCGCAATCAGAGGTATTTTTACTCCCTCTTGGACATATTTGCTTAAATTTGACAGTCATCCCATTGTGCGATTTCTCACTGATATATGCAGTCTTGGTCTTGTCTCCGTCTCAGTCTCCCAAATCTTGGTCTTGTCTTGTCCTTCAAAAGTTTTGGTTTTGCCTGTTTCAAATTCCCTTCAGCTTTGACCTCCAAGAAGCTTGGACAGCTTCTCACTGTCCCATCGTCCAAAATGATGGTCTTGATGTCCAAAAGTATTGCTATTGTCTAGGTCTTGACCTTCCGACTGTTTTGCTCCTGTCTCAGTCTCAACCTCCAAAGAGTCTTTATTGTCAATGTCACAAACTCCTACAATTTGGTCTTGTCTTAGTCTTGATCTACAAAAGTATTACTCTTGTCTATTTATTCAACCCTCAAAGGTTTTGTTCTCTTCTCTGTCTTGAAAGTCTTACTCTGTATCGATTTCCAAAGTTCTTAGTCTTGTCTTGTTTTGTTGACATTCCCTTTAGCGCAGCTCCATCTAGTGGATGCATAACGCAACCTCAGCCACTGGTGTGGTTTCTATTCTATGCACCTTATAATGCGGTGCACCTTGTATATGAAAAACAGTTTTAAAATCATTTAAATTCAAATGATCTTATCTCAGTCTTGATCTCTAAAAGTATTGTTATTGTGTACTTGATCTCTAAAAGTATTGTTACTGTCTCAATCATGACCATCAAAGGTCTTGTGTCTTGTGGTCTTGTATATTGTCTTCAAACTCCAAAGGTCTTGGTCTCAGCTGAGTCTCAACCTACCAAAGTCTTAGTCTTAGTTTCCCGATCTACAAAATTCTTGGTCTTGTCTCAGTCTTGACCTCCAAGAGTCTTGATATTGTCAATATCATAAACTCCAACATTTTGGTCTTGTCTCAGTCTTGGTGTCCAAAAGCATTGCTATTGTCTTGATTTTGACCATCAGAAGTCTTGGTATTACATCCATCTTCAATCTCCCAAAATCCTGATCTAAACCTCCAAAGGTCTTGGTCTCATCTCTGTCTCAAACGGACCCAATCTCCAAAATCTCAGTCTTGTCTCAGTGTCAGCATCCAAACATCTGACATCTGAGTATGAATTCATAGGTTGCGCTACTAGAAATCAGAACACAACACCAATGCACTCTGTTAAATTTGATGATGATGATGACCGTGTGTACTGTCTTGGAGTTTATTCCAAAAATATTCTTTGATATCGATTATTCATGCAGGAGCAGAGCTTCAAGATATCTAAGAATCAATGTACTTTCAAATTAGGAAAAAAAAAAAAAAAAAAAATCACACCATTTCTGGCATGAGGTAGACTTGGAAAATAACGGCGAACGTAAAAATGACATTTTTTTATTTCTAATGTAGGTTATTTAGTGTATATAATCTATCGAGCCATGGACAATATTGCTGTGGTTGTAATACATAAGCAGACATATTTTCTCCAGCCCTATTCTTTCTCTGTCTCGATTAATGATGCCATAATGCTGCATGTCATTATAGGAAGGGTGGCTACTAACTATAGGCTGCAACACCCTAGAGATTAAAACATAATCATAAAAGCAGTACATACAGGAGAGCTTCCTCAGATCATACTTTGTTTTTCTTACGCAAAATAATAGGGGAGAGGGCGTGGGGGTACTGTCAACTCCAAGTATGCTCTGAAAAGCACTACGTTTCTAACACACACATTAAAAGGAGTAAAAATATGTTTTTTCCAGAGAGTAATGCAAATCCATTCAAAAACTGCACATATATATATATATATATATATATATATATATATATATATATATATATATATGAGTAGCGTTTTTAGGTTAGTTCAATTGTCTTCAAATAAGAACACACTGCATGTAGTTTACTAATTTCATGGTGCATGATTCCTGAGTGCAAAAATAGTTTTGTGCATCAAGTGCATTTTGCTCCTGGCAGGTTTGCTGCAGTTCATGTGTATGTAAAGTGCTTTGAAAGAGTTTGGAGACTATTAAAACAAACGCCATTTTTTTTTCTGCTTCTATTTTACCCCCTGCTGACTTGAATTTCTTCAAACTATGGTTTAATTAAATTTGTGGAGTCCCAATGAAGCCACAAGAGCATAATTTTGTTTCCATGGGGCACCGTTCTGCTTCCACATCAAAATGAGTCATTCCTTGATGAAGCCCTCGCCAAGTGCTCGTACTCAAACGCCCTAACCATTATATGGCGGACTTTTAGCAGTCTGCAGTGCCGATTCCACAATAGTATGTCTTTCCAGTAAACAGTATATTGTAACGATGTAGAAAAAGCACTTGCATTTTAAAAAACTTGTTTTTTTCTTCCAACAACAAATAATTGGGATGTACAAATCTCTTAATGGGAACATTCCTTTTTTACTGAGGACATTTTTTGCTTGGTGCATTTCAGTAGCTAAATGCTACTGTGTAAAGCCCACGAGTGTATTGTTAAACTGTCAATAATTAAACGACTCTCGCTTCAATAACCATGTTACATATTCGACCAATCCTCCATGGGACTAACTAGCAAGATGGTGAAACAAGCGTTTGCTAAACCAATTTCAAGATCAATTCCCGTAAGTCGCACTCTCAACTGGTGTCATTAAATTGGGGTGGGGAGGGGGATCAATCAGATTTGACAAGATGTGGAGGTAATGAGATCTTGCAGCACACACACACACACACACACACACACAACTTGACCTTGCTGGAATCTTAATACGTGATAGCCATTAATTTCCTTCCTCATTAAATCTACTTCTAATATAGTGCTTAAAACACTGCTGTTTTGGTTACCCTTTTGTGGATATTGCTTATATATATATATATATATATATATATATATATATATATATATATATATATATATATATATATATATATATATATATGCATTTGCCATGGGACGAGATGCAAATTCCACGAGACAAGATATCTCATGAGATTGAGTCCACGAGAACGAGATAAGACAAGATTTTTGCAAAATTTTAATACCGCCACCTACTGTGCAAGGGCGAAGCACTCACGCCTATCCATTGCACTTCTGGCTCAACAAGCCGTACTCTACCGAAAAAGAGAAAAGGAAAATAATCTTGTGGCATGTTGGAACAAGAAATCCTATGGCGTTTGATCTTGCGAGATCTCATCCCATGCCTAATATATATATATACATTTTTTCTTCTCCAAAGTCACAAAAACAAAGTCAAACTCTGAACTAACTTAGTTGATGAGCAAGCAGGGGTGATACCCATGGCAACATATTTCAAAGAGCTTTTGCACTTTAGATTTGTTCTCACACGCCAACAAGATGTCAGCCTCATCGATTTACAGTCCTCCCTTTCACGTATAACTTGAGACAAAATGACAAGACAGCCTGACAAGCAAAATGAAACCTTGAAGAAGCATACTTAGAATATATATATATATATATATATATATATATATATATATATATATATATATATATATATATATATATATATATATATATATATGTGCTTGCAATTGAAGTTTGTATGACACCCTTCCAAAATCTTTGTACCCCGGCAGTGGCGGGAAGGCTGATTAAAAAAAAGGATTAGTTAAGTCTGGGACACACGCAGGCAGAATTATTGCTGGCTAGCTCATATCTTTTTTATACATCGGTATTGCTAATATCATGGTGTTATTAGCTTGACTATCATGCTCCCAGACTGTGTGATAGCGGAGGATTATGGAAGGTGCGGTGTCCTGTGAACTGGGGAAAAGCTGTGTGATTTGTCATAGCATGGTTAATTAGTGCGCTGTTTACATGGATGATACGGATCAGCCGTTGAGCTCATCCTTTTGACACAAGGCCAGCGCTGGATGTGCACACAAGAATAAGTACACACAACACAACACAACACACACACATATATATATATATATATATATATATATATATATATATATACACAGTATATACATTTGCCATGGGACGAGATACAAATTCCACGAGACAAGATATCTTACGAGATTATCAGAGATATAGAGATATGAAAGAAATAAAGAACATTTCCCTACATTCCAAACTAATATTAATTTTAAAAATCAAGACACCCTCCCATCTAGAAGCCCACCAGTGATACTTTTCACAGCGAGGGCCACTCCCGGTTGTCACCTTCGGGTTTCCCCCCCTTTATTGATGCGGATGAAAAGAGTTTTTTTATGGGAGGCACATTCCTTTGCAGCTCCAGTAATTGCTGGTCATGGCAAGTTCAACCGAGTTCATAAAGGTTCCTCAGTAAATATATTCCAGTTGCCCTTAAAGTCACCTCAAATAAAAAATAACAAAAAGTGATGAGTGGGAAGATTTCACACGATTCCCAACGAACGTCCGGTGGTATAGTTATGAAGTACGATCAGATTTTTTTTTTCTTTTTTTAACGCAAGCAGCAAAGGACATCCTTTGGTATTTAATAAATAATAGCAGGTGTGTGCCTGTGTGGGAGAATCCACTCAGTGAGTCATGTAGCCCCAAAAGGCAGACATGACTCATTTTCTGTCCGCTCAAGACTGTGTCATCAATAAAGTTGAAACTAAAATTAGTTTAAGATTGATAGACTCCATCTTCTTTAGCGCAGAGCAAGCTATATCGTCCTCGAACACACACTGCTAAACTAACTTCATCGCAACGTACCGTGATATTCACACTTTAAGCCGCTATTTTTTTTCTCATGATTTGAGCCCCTGCGGCTGATATTCCAATGCGGTTTATTTTATGTGGTCGCATGTTCAATCTGTCGAAAACAGGATGTTGCTCTGAACAGGTAATTAATAAAAGATAAAAAAAAAAATCATATGCTTTATTTTCTGCACTATGGGGGGCATCGGATTATGATGACAACGAATGGCCTATTTTAAAACTGTTTCTCATATATAAGGTGCACCGCATTATAAGGTGCATAGAATAGAAGCCAGAGCAGTGGCTGGGGTTGCGTTATTGCATCCATTAGATGGAGCTACGCTAGAAGAATGCAGAATGAAACTGAATGAAGATTTCTGTAAATATTTGATGTTACGGCCTGTCCAGTGCAAATTCTCCATGATGTTTTTTTTTTTTTTGCTCAATTTCTTCTGCTGCAGCTTATAAACCGGTGTGGCCTATAAAGAAATACGGTATATTAATGTAAATAAAAGTGATTTGAGTTGGCATAAAGGTGGCGAGTCTGATGCTCTCGGCTGTGGCTGTCATGTTAAATTACGCGGAAGATGGTTACCTTAGCAAAAGTGGCGACTTTGCATGACTTGTACACCACTGTGTGCTTTTGCTTATTTTTGTGTGTGTGTGTGTGAAAAATGAAGAATAAAACATTTTGGGTGGAATTTGTTGTGGCTGAGCAGTGACCCGAATCAGATAGTGACATCTTTGTGCTCACTCAGGGGTAGCAAGTGGCAAGTTGATGTTCTGTTCTGTTGTTACTGCAGCATGGCCACACCAAAGCATGTTAACATTTATTTGAACACATATCCGTCTAGCCCGAAAGAGCTGTGAAAGATTTTTCATTGAGCTATTATTCATCTTTGCCACACGCTAGAAATATGACAGACACCTTGTAAAACAATGGGACGCAGGTTTACCTAGTGTGCTTTTCAACTCGGCGCTTTTAACTATTGTACCGCTGCGCTCGTCTCCTACGGAGTAGCCGTACTTTTCACTTCACCGTATTTTTCCTCATCTCTTTCTACTTTTTGTTCCATTTTCCTAAATTGCCACGAATGGTAGCTTGACGGACATGTTTGCTGATAATGTACGCAAGAAGGATACATTATCATTTGCATTCAAAACTAGAAAATTATTGAGAAGAGTGGTTCTCAAATTGATGTGTGAGTACCCTTGGGGTGACATGTTGGTATGTAATATTTGAATATACAGTAGTTTATGCGGGTAGCAACAAATTTATGTGTTTGAATGTAGTTTCATTTTCAAATTAAGATCTAATTAATTAGAACATGAATCAAGTTATCTTTCATTGTGATATAGTGACGCATTCGTGACATGTTGTTTATCTTTATTTTGTCATCGCTTTAGTGCCGCAATTTTCCAAAGGAGGGACCGGAAATACAACAGATGATGTGCCATGATTTTGCTGAATAAAACCACTAGAGATCCCATAGCACAGAAAATATGCTATTTCATTTTTTTTAACTTTTAATAACAACAAGAAACTGATCTCAACATTAACAAAGTTGCTCCGAAAATGTGGTAGGCAATACGAGCAAAACAAAACTGTGTACCAGTGTCACCAGTACTATTTTTTTTTAAGAGTTCCCACAACATGGGAAATCTCGGGTTGGTTTCGGGTCCATCCTAACATTAAGATTCCTGAGATTATGCAAAGTTTGTGCCCACAAATGCAACACAAATCCCCCAAACAGTCATTCGCCCGGCTTCAGTATGTGCGCTTTAAATATATTTGTGTGTACAGCTCATAAGCTCATAGTGCATCCGAGGGGCTTTTAAAAGTGACAGATTGGCTCCCAGTGGTGCCGTGTAAACACAACTAAAAAGACACCCAGTCAGGGTGCAGCGATGTGGCCCATTGCCTTTAACCTCTGCGTGTTCTGTTGCTCTCGCTGGAATAAGGTGCGCCGTAACACATGGCTAGACATGCTTTCACGGGCACATTGCGATCCGGGCAGCACGCCGCCAGGGAGTTAGTTTGCCTGTTAGACTAAATATTGGGGAGTAAACTGCCACTCCTGCTCTTACTAAAAAAAAAAAAAAAAAAAAAAATGACAGTCATTAACTCATTCAATACCAAAGACGTATTTTTACGTTTTCCAGAAATTATTTTATTTTTTAAATGTTTGGCAAGAGGGAGTTCTAAACCACTACTTTAGGTAATTAAGTATTATTTACTTTATCTGAAGGTCTAGAGTAATCAAAATGTAAAGTAGTAAAGTAATAGTAGAAAGGTCATTGATTTATCTAATTAGGAACTAAAGTAATGGATTAAAATAACTTGTACAGTAGTCAATTACTTTAAGTACCAAAGTAATTCAGGTTACTAATGTAATTGATTACTTTATCTAATTAAGGACTGAAATACTCGAAACGGAATGAAGTAGGAGTAGTATCTGATCACTTTATCTAATTAAGAACTCGAACAAATGCTGACAATGACTTCTACAGTAATCGATTACTTTAGATACTCATTTAGTCATTTAGGTTACTAATGTAATGTTGTAATGTAATGTAATGTTGTTAATCAGGAGTTCCACGCCTCGCCATTCATTATGGCCTGAAAGGCATCACCTTGAGAAACAAGCTGAAGCAACTTTTTTTTTTTCCCCCCCCAAAATGATGGAACACACCAAAAAGCTTTGACTCATTTTGCTAACCTTGATCACCATCCAATGCTTCGCTACTGTACATCACCTTGCAGTTTTTTCCCTTGAGCAATGGGACACGGGGAGGATGGATTAAAGTGTTGGAGGTTTAAGATGAGCCAATCTGCAACATGGCACAAGGTTTTGGAGATAGCATTGTTGATTGATGACACATTGCAGATTGAGTCTTCAAGCAAGAGTTGCTGCTAATAAATCTTTACTCAGACAAATGGCGCTCGGAGGGGCATTGGTTGGCGGACCGGTGACGACGGCTATTGATCCATTGACAGAATGCAGGTTAAATTCTTGTTTTACATGGTTAATATTCCAAGATGATGCTAGGTGCGTTCTATAAACTGTAACTCAAATATTTGATTTTCTTTTTTTCATCAATATTCGAGGAAAATTGATCTGTCAGCCACATAAGCCGCGCGAATTCGTATTTATGATAATTACCGTAACGGCACGAGCTAGCTGGTGGACGTCAGTTGTTTTGTTAGCAGCTAGTGCCTGTTGCAGATAACAGCAGCTCATATTAACTGACATTATGTTCAATAAAAGAAGCGAGCAGACTGAACCAAGGTCCGAGTCCATCCTTGTTCACACACAGGAAAATTACTAAAACGAAGAGGAACACTTAAAAGTTATGACTTCTCGAGCTGATTCAATTCAAATGGTTAGATAACACTGACTTTTTTTTGGATTGCGGTTGTTTGGCTTATACACGCAACCATAAACTTCGTGAAACACGGATGCTGCTTAACGTTGGATATTTATGGTATAATGAACTCGTACGGTGTCCCGAGGGAAAGGAAAGACAATTGCTTCGAGCGTGTTTGACATTACCCTGGCGAGGCATTCACTGAGCACTCATAATGTGGGAAATCTGATAAACGCTGAAGAGCGCTCAACAAATATATAACTTATGATTATAAACACAAGAAAATCTGACAAGTTGTCAAAATATAAGAGATATTCTGTTTTGCTATAGTTTTTACAATATCATGCTACGTCTTTTACATGGTAACAAAGAAATACCAGAATCGGGACCCCAAAATTAAGGGTCGTCTTATATTTGGGGAATTACGGTATATTTTTGAAAATAAATAAATAACTTCAGCAAAATCTGACTGGCCTGCCGCCAGCAAGACTATGACTGCAGTCTGCAAAACTTTATCAAACGCAACTCACCATTAGTTCACTTTTTTCTCGGATGATTCGTTTGCCTTTATGATGAGAGCACCACTTAGGCTAAATGACTATAGAATATGTAATGAAAGTGTATAGAATTTCATTAGCCAATCAGACAAAACGATCCGTTCAAATGTTTTATGACTCGCACACGGGGGCGCGAGCGGCGGAGAGGGAGTAACGCTACAGTCCGGCCCTCGGAGACGTGACCGGACTTTTGATACCGCACTGAATTACCAGCAAAGCTCTGAAGCAAAGCGCTCCCGATCCCGCCGGTCGACGTTATGAGAAACAGGTCACGGCGTAACAAACGTCAACCCGGGGAGTACGCGCCCAATCCGCTAGCACACAGACGCCGCCGTTTAGACGCATCTGCGACAAGTATCCGCTGCCCGCTAGTCCAACACTCATGCGGCTTATTGAAATGCTGAAAATACATAAGTGTTTTTGTGCCGTGGTTTTTTTTTTTTGTTTTTTTATGGACAGAACTCTTATAATGCACAATGGGCATTGTGAGTGTTAGCTTTAGGCGAGAATGCCAGCTGCATTTCAATGTAAAGCTCGAATGTGGATTGATACAGGTAAGAAAAACACGTAATTAAAAACAAAGCCTTTTAGGTAAACATTGTGGAAAATATTACTGCCAAAAAAACGCACTGATGAATGAAAACAACTGTAAGAGAAGGAGAGGGATAACTTGTGCCCTGATTCGTTCCTCAGATCAGCCAATCATCACATAAACAGTGCATGTTTTTTCACTATCTATATTTTTTAAAATAGACCGTAAATTTGGGACTACAAACCACTTTATTTTTCTCATAATTTGAGCTTTGCGGTTTATAATCAAGTTTCTTATCAGCATTTTTTTCGCACGAATAAATCGCTTGCATAAATCTGATGGTACAACCTGCGACTGATAGTTTGATGTGGCTTATCCGTGACAAAATTTGTTTCTTTGCTTTATTTTATATAACAGTGCGGCTTAGAGTCCAAAATGGTGATTTTCTTTTTTTCAGTCGGTACTACGTGCCTCATTTCGTGCAATTTTTTTAAATAAATGTCAGACAGATGACTTAACTATAAATGCACTTGCCAGGGTCACTCCTTGGATGTCGAACTACAGCAGTATAACTTAAATTATTAAACCCTATACACTAACTGTACTGTTATCCCTTCCCATCCCTTTGGCATTAGTTTCACAGAGAGCTGCGGTTATATTAGCTGCGAACATGCAACCTTTTTTTTTTTTTCCAGGCTTAAGCTATAAACCTTACTTGGGAAATGGCAGAAGCCTTTTTTCCCAACTTCTCATCTTCCCTTGGTGTTTTGCGCTTCTTATCTTAGGCCTCGGAGCGCCGCTGCATGCCGACAGGCCTTACTCTTCTGTTGTTAATTATTTCGCGTGTCTCTTGGAAAGTTTCAGCCTGTTTAATTGATTATCGTTGCATTTGCGCAGGTGTGATGACAATTAAGCTATCCTGTCATATTTGAATATGAAAGTGTCTCTAAACTTTTGACTTAGGCTGTATATTGAAAAAGTAAATGCCAAAGGAGGGTGTCCTGATGAGCTGCGACTAATTCCTTGTTCTATTGTTGTTGTGAGTAGCAGCAGTAGATTTAAAGACATCAAACGCCGCAAAGTCTGTCAGATCGACGCGTCGCCGTGTTCCGTGTTTGATCACATTTGACATGGTTTAATTAACTTTCTGCACAAAGCACCTTGGCGCCATGTAGTCATTTTCCCTTCTGTAGTCAAACACTTTTCGGAATTTTCAAAACATTCGCCATATGTGCATGACTGGAGCAGAATTGTATCGCTATTTACAGAAATTCAATATAAAGCCTCGGCGAGTGACGATCTGGTAGGTTACCATCGCATCCCCAGTGACGTGTAAGCAAAATCAATACGCGTGCAAACAATGAATTTGTTAAGCAATGAGCAAGTAGACACTGCCAGACTTATTAGCCTAATTCCTTGCGGAGGATGAATTGTTTTTTTTTTTCCTTCTCCTTGCAATAACTTTCCACTGTGACATTTAATCAGCATGCACATCTGTGCTCCTGAAGGCAGCTTTCAAGGTTATCTTTTCCATGCTGTCCTTTCAGAATTATAACTGCAAGACTGCCAATCAATATATATATATATATATATATATATATATATATATATATATATATATATTAGTATTCTTCGGAAATCATTGATATAAACGCATTACATAAATACCCGCAAGTAATCAAAATCCACTACGTCTACCGTATTTTCCGCACTATAAGGCACACCTAAAAGCTTTATTTTCTTAAAAAAGCTGGTGGTGTGCCTGGTGGTGTGCCTTAATCAGGTGCGCCTTGTATATGGATCAATATTGAGATTGGACGGCTAAAGTAAGCTTGACCTATTTGTTTTGTGTGTTTACACTTGAACAAGGTTGCTCATATTGACATTGAGTTATTATGCTATTGAGATTTTAGAGTTATTGAGTTATTATTGTTATTACTATGAGTATTACTGTATCGTGATTGAAAAAGTTTTAAAATACGTCATTAATTGAGGGTGCGCCTTATAATCTGGTGCGCCTTATATATGAAAAAGGTTTAAAAATATGTCATTAATTGAGGGTGCGCCTTATAATCCGGTGCGCCTTATAGTGCGGAAAATAATATATATATATATATATATATATATATATATATATATATATATATATATATATATATATATATTAGTATCCCTCGAAAATTACATAAATACCTCCAAGTAATCAAAGTCCACTAACTTCCATTCACCACTAGCAGTTTATTTATCCTTATGTCACCACTGTCTGCTCTGAATCCAAAGTATTAATAAGTTTAAAAGAACAGATCAAATCTTACATAATCCATGACGCATTCGCACTCCTATTCTAACATAGTGTATATGGGTTTTCTGGTGGCATGTATACACCCCTCCTCCTGCCCGCACGCTTATGTTTGTGTGTGGAGCTCGCTAATTACTTCCTGTGCTGAGAGACTTGTCATTGCAAGTGGGAGCTGCCACAGATGGCGAGAAGACTTCGCTGACATCACCATGTCCTACCTCTTCATCGTTAGACAATGCGAGTTGTCGTAAACCGACTAATTGAAAGGATAACCGCGTGCGTGTGTGAAACGGAGACTTTATTCGACTTCATTGTTCATCTGCAGCACTTCACCCTAACCTACTTGAAAATCACACCGCATCCCTTCGAGAGAAAAAAAAAAAACGCTGACTACTCACCACTGCGACGAGCCCTCGGTACCGCTGACCTCCAGCAGGTCGTAGTCGTCCTCCAGATGAAAGTCGGAGAACACCAGGGCGATGGTGTCTCCCGGCTCGGCCAGGACGGTCCACGTACAGTCAGCATTATTGTTGTACTCAGCGGGGTAATTGGGAGAGGTGATCACTCCGCTCTGGCCTCGAAGTGTCCCGCCGCACCCGTCGTCCGCTGCGGGGCGGAGGAGAGAAACATTGTGGCCAAAAATACACTTTAATTGGGAAAAACGGATAAAACGATGGTTTCAAAGTCGCAGACAACTTGTTATGTTATGTAAATGTTATGTAAATATAACATCTGATTATATAATAAGATAGAATAAGATCAGACAAATATCAATACCAAGTATAAGTATTGGGGCGATACCAGGCCTTATTTCATGGTATTGGTGATGTCAAAAAGGAACAAATACGTATGGACCACACACTCTTACTAGAAAGTGACAAACGAGAAAATATTAAATGAAAAACTACAAATTTGTCAATAATTTTGCAAAATTTCAATGAAAAAGACTATTAATTTGTGTCCATTGTCTCTAACGTTTGGAACAATCTTGGAAGCTAATTAAGTCCTAGCGTGCTCAGCCTATCATTTCCCAATGTTGTCACATGTGCTTTCGCGAATTGAATTATCTTCACTGTATCACAGGGATAAAATGGACGAGAGAATGAAACACGTCAAAGGTATTAGTAGTATCGGTACTTGGTATCAGTGAGTACTGAAGTTGGGTTTTATCTGTTACTATGTTTCTATCAGTCTGAAATAAAGTGCCACATAATTCTTTTGACGGTTACGGGGCACAATTAGTCACTTCAAAACATATGACGTGACAAAGGTTGCATTAAAAAAAATTGGGACAAATTTGAGACAAATTTGGGAAAAGTCCTCAATTTGACATGTCTGAAACATTACAACTTCAAGAAATTCAAACGACTAACTTGAAAACGCACAACTGTGAGCTAAAAAAAACATTCCATGCCATTCCAATGGCAAAGGCTGGCAGCTACCGATTTATCAATCAATAATACATTGAAAAATATACAGTACTACAAATCTGCAAAGGCAAAATAACAATCTGCTTAAATGTAGAACGTATGAAAGAACATCCCTAACATAAACCTATTTTTTAGGGTGTGTAACACTTTAAAATAAAACATTTGATTAAGTAGCTTAAGAATGAAGCTCAGCAACGCGGTTTAAGATATGCCTTGTTTGTTTTTTTGTTTTTTTCTGTGTCTGCTTGGAAAGGATCCTAAGGAAAGACAAAGGCATGCAGTAAGCATGCGATTCCATTGTCCTCAATGATCAATGTAGGCCAGAGACGACGACATTGATTTTAAAATGTGCAAGTGGGGGTAGAGCCCATGATGCAACGTGAAGCAACTTGGGGAAGACATAATTACACCCTGATTAATTCATATTTATGTTAATCAAAGCGGCTCTTGTCACAGCGAGAGTATTTTGGATACCGAAGAACATTCCGAATAAGTTGCATGGCTTGCGCTCCTGCCTAGCTCCTGATAAGTTCATCGCTTCTTGAAACGTAAAATTTACAGTTCCCGTGTGAGAATAAGACACAAAATGAACGAGCTGTGAATATGACACACCCCCCACCGATTTTAAGCGCGCGCCTACGTGCGAGTCTATTGTGGGACTCGTCAATGGGTGGCCAAGTGGAGCTGCCCGTCATCCATCTCCTTGTCACAACGCCATCTCCCCCGAGGGAGGCCGAGGGAGTGTACAGACAAGCGGAAACCTGTGAGGTGTGAACTTAAATAGGAGGGAAACCAAGACAGAAGGGCACCGAGAAGGAGAAGACAGGTGACGAGCGGAGAAGTGAAGGCTTGGGGGATGAGGAAAGGCAGATATGGCGGGAGGGGGTGATTGGTGATCGTTGCAGTGGGAGTGACAGTGGATAAGGGAGCGCATTGAAATTCCACACCAGGCGGCTTCTCCACACTTGAAGGGCAGTATGTGGCTCCAAACTTCACCTCTGTATTGTTTGCTCCGTTCTGCATCTGCCGCTAGCAAACCGAGGAAGCTGAAAGAGGCACCGTGAGCCTCGTGATACCCAGGAACTTTTGGACGCTCCGGAATCTCAAGTGAGAATGCTACCTAGGGTTTCTCACGAGGATACGTCGATGTGACTTTGTAGTTTTGTCTAGCGTGAAGAAACGCACCACTACATGTTTTTGTTCGCACAGCTGTGTTTGCTTAGCTCACTGCTTAGCAATTGGATTTTGCAAAGCCACCTGTTATACAGCCTTTACACATGTTAAGGTTTAGACTAAAAAAAAAACAAGTGCATTACGGTGCCTGGAAAAAAAGCCAAGTTTTATTGGAATTACAATTCACATGGCAGAAATTATGCAATTTCCCACTAATTGAGAAGGATTGGCTTGGCTACATACAAAAAATATATATATACAGTGCACCCGCAGGTTATGGCGTCCCTAGCTTACATTTATTTCACGTCACAAAACGGAAGAAGAATTTTTTTCGTTCTCTCGTTACGGCATTTTTCCCGCCTTTTCCCAATTACAAAATGCAAACTCACGATCAAGATTTCAAGGTTTTTTACAATCGGTGTTATTATTTTTCAATTTTTTGGGGTGGTATTATTTGATGGTATCGCTAGCAAGAGCGAAACGACAGCAGAAGCAAACGTGAAACAAAACAGCCAAAACGATCAGCACAACAAGCAGGAAAATACATCAAAACGAGAGAAGAGAATAACAGCTGCCGAATTGATCGTTTTCTTGGAATCAATCAAGGACATTTGCTCAAACGCATATTGGAGCAGTCCTAAAATTCTGAACGATTATTTGTTGACCGCTAAGTATTATTAGTAATACAAAGCATTTTTAAAAGACATTTCTTAACTTAGCATTGCTAGCCAAAGCATTTAGCATCTAATTGAATTGAGCAATCGTGGGTAATGGAGTATCCATTGAGCGCATGTGAGAAAAAGACACAAAGTAAAAGCTACAAAAGCACAAGTCATTTAACGCCGCCAATAGCTTAGCCTCAATTAAAGGTCAACTGTCCGAATTGGGCAAGAAGCATTTGGCAGCCACTACAAACAGCAGATTGCGAGTTCTGCACCATCGCAAATGGGCAGCCGCCGCCTGTAACTAGAGTGTCATTAAAAAATCTCTTATGCATTGTGAAGACGGCCGCGGGCGTACATGTTGAATTTCATGTGAATTAATCACCAGGGAAATTGCCAGCCTCAACAACTTGTATGTAATTTTGGCTGGGTAGCTGACAGAATCACATCCTTGAGTGCCTGAGGAGTCTGGCTGAGCATTGTTGAGGAAAATGAAATAGCAGATTTGGGTTCTAAACGGCAAGCTGGTGGTGAATAATAAACAGCGACCCAAAAAAAAATAGGAGTAAAAAATAAAAGTCGCTGCGGCAAACACCCGTTAAAATACATGCATATTAATTTTGGCGTGGTCCGGGCGTATAGCAGCATGTTCTGGCGCGTGTACGAGTCGGGCCATGTGTGCTCGCTCATGTGTGGACTTCCTGACTCCTGGCCTGGATGCAGATGGCTCACTGTCTCAGCTCCTCGCTCGGCAGGCACGCTGACATAAGCCGAACATTCAGGTGAATCCTGCGTGCTGAACGCGCATACATCGCGCGTGCGTTTGGCGATTTTTTTAACATAATGACGGATAGCGGTGCGGAAGAATAGTGTTAAAAAAGGAAAAAAGTGAAACTGTCAAAATGGCTCAGAGAGACCAAACTGGCAGGTGTTGCTGCAGGGGTAACGTCTGACTGTGAGGAGGGGCAACTGGCATGTTCGCCTGACTGGGAGCTAACATATGAGGCCCTGTCATGCTAAATAAGATATCAGTATAAGCACAGTGTGAGAGCTAACCAGCGGGTTTTTTTTTTAAAGTGGAGAATAGACACACAATACGTAGTATACATCTCTACCAAATCTGGGACATTAACAAATATGTCTAACAGAAATATTACTTTTTTTTTCCGAGCTAACTCACAAACTAGAAAAAACAGAAAACTGCATGTCTATTCTTCATTAATGGCCTCACATTTTCTCCTGTATCATTGAGATCACAGGTGTCGAACTCCAGTCCTCGAGGGCCGGTATCCTACATGTTTTCAAACCTTTTCCCTCAAAAACACCTGATTCAAATGATTGGGATCATTTCGAAGCTCCCACAGAGCTAATTATTTGAATCAGGTGTGTTGGGGAAAAAAAAAACGGAAAACATGTAAGGTGGGAAAAATCCTGTAACAAGGGGGCGAAAAAACTTCGTATTCCACTTCATAACATGAAAAAAACGTAAGCTAGGGACACCGTAACCTGTAGGTCCACTGTATAGTTAACAATCACGGTTAACAGTATATGTGAACGTTTTCATAAAACCAGACTTGTGTATGTCGTGGAGATTAGTTTCCAGTTTTTGATGAAAAATGCAAATTTTTGACAGAGATTAAAATTTGACTCACTGCCAGCAATGCAAACCAAACTCTGACTTCGATGGTTCAGGGACCAAGCAAGCATCAGGGGGGTCTGTATCCCATCCTCCCGTAGCATCCCTTATAGAAATCCCTAAGGGACACGGTCCAACACCTTCTCCAAGCCCACAAAAAACACATGTAGACTGGCTGGGATCTCGTATGCACCCTCAGGGATCTCGCAGAGGATGTAGAACTTGTCCAATGTTCCAAACCACACTCTTCCTCCCTGAATCCCAAGTTAGAGCCACTTTTACTGATGCCCATACAATGTTGAACCAGGACAATGCCACAACATCCAAATCTCTGCCCCAGAGGAGCTTTCTGACCACCTCGGTGACTTCAAACTCAGAGATAGGAGAGCCCATCTCCTTGGAAAAACACACAGACTGGTGAATTTTAGTAAATGGTCAAGATCTGTAATTACTTTCTTAATTAAACAAGTTTACATATTGAACCTATCACTAAAAGTGTAAAAATACCGATTTTTTTGGTGGGGGTGAGATGGAATGACAACACTTGATTTCCCAGAACACCTTGCTTTATCTGAGTCTTTAAAATGGCTTTTTAATTAATACATTAACATCTTACCTGGTTTATTCAAATTCATCCATTGGATTGAAATCTGACTGTGAATTTTTCACAGCTCTGGTATACCAAAATAAAACGATTTTGTGTTACGTACCTCTGCAGTAGGGAAGGGGGAAATCCCACGCGGCGGTCCCCGCCGAAGTGGCGAGACAAGACAGCGTTGTGTGACCCTCCAACACGTAACCCGGGTTGCAGCTGTAGCGGATTTTATCTCCGATGTTGAAGGTGCTGCCTTGCTGGTGACCGTTTTGGAGCAGCCCGGGATTGCCACAAGTGTAGCTGGGCAAAGCTAGAAGAAACGGGAGCCATTTTAGTTCACGTGAAAACATTTGGAAGGTATCATATGTTGAGAACACAATTTACAATAGCATCTATTAAGTACGCGAGTTACATTTCTAAAATTAACAAAAGAAACAAAGCAATATAAATCACTTTATATTGTCGCGTTTATAGAAGTTACAGCTTAGTCTAAAACTGAAAAACGTGCATCAAAGTGCCTGAAACTTGAAAAAAAAGTTGAAAATTCTTCTTTTATTGCAAGAGCCTTTCACCCCCCCCCCCCCCCACACACACACACACACACACACACTTTTTTGAGAAGCACTGCAGTAGTGCAAATTGATATAATTCCAGGTTTCTCAAATAGAAAATCGTTTTTCGTCGTTTATTTATTCTCACATTCGTGCGATTCCCTGCAAATTCAGCTGTCGAAATGCGCGCTTGACGGCCCTGTTATGGATTCGTCTGCTATATTATCGAGAAAAAAACAAAACAAAACGCAGACTGCAGCTTTCTAACCACCATTCAGTGAATACATAATCGAGGCGAAATGGATGTGCCTCCGGTAAACAGGCTATTTTCGTAGCAAGATGGCGCTGAGTCTTGAACAATAGGTCTTTGGAGTGCGTGGATAAATCACTGTGCACATAAGCGCGTATTGTGACTTTACGCTGTAAGCTCTGTGCGCTTTACACACAAAGTGAACACACTGGCCAGAGCATGTGCTGGACTTTGGATGCAACTCGGTGTCTCTGCAGGGACTCGGTAGAGGACAGAATGGCTTTCATGCAGGAACGCAGTTTCCTGGCAATGCTCCACGGCGATACTCACTTCACTTCCTTTTTCAAATGTATTCAGCTGGATTCCTTGTAAATCAGGTTTAAATGTCTTTATTGTAACGGCGCTGTGATTTGATTCAGAGATGAAGGAATTGTTGCTTGTCCATTTCACGTTATTGATTCACATTTACCACATAGAGAATGGGAGCTTATGGGGTGCTTATTGGTTTTTTTTCCGCTCGAGCAATTGTCCTCAAGAAGTAGCTGACAAGGACAGGTAAAAGTTAGAGAAGAGTAAACAATACCGAAAACTATTTTATCACTGTTAAAATAGTCTGTTTAAATAAACTTTAACACATCACAATAATATTTAGATATTAATTATATTCATTCTCATTCATTTTGGTCCACTATTGTGTCCATTATGTCTCTGAAAAGTTAAATCCATCCCTCCTGAACATCACTGGACATCCCAGGGATGTCCTCGACTGAGCACGCCAGGACTTAGTTGCCTTGCTCCAATGAGTCAAAAGATGAAGATAAAAAAACAAATGTCCACTTTTGTGGACACAAATGAATAGACTGGGTCTCAGGATGTTATTTAAAATATACAATCAAATATATGTAATAAATTACATACTGATATGGACTCACTGAATTTCTTTGATATGAATAATATATTTGCTCAACATCTCCATTTGCATGCCCCACATCTCTCCCCCTAACATCATTTATCTAGTACTTATTTGCATGATGTGTTGAGGGAAAACAGCATATTGTGCATAGTCCTACTTTAAATAAACTGCATCAATCACATTTTATGACCAATTTATCCAAAAACGCCAAAGGGTTTCATACATTTTCTTGCAACTGTATTCATATTATATCCTTCACTGCCATTGACGTCTATACACGTCAAATGTCAAGTTTTACTATGCACCATTGACAGCTATCATCCTGAGACCCAGCTGACTAATTTGTGTCCACTGTAGAGGACATTTGTTTTAGGTCTGCATCTTTTGACTCAGGAAGTACCCTATGAAGTCCTAGTGTCCTCAATAGATGACATCCTGTCCTAACAGCGTGTTTGGATGGGATGCAATTCACTTTGCTGTTTTCCATAGAGAAACTGGACACAACAGTGGACACATATGAATTGGCTGGGTCTCAGGCGATAAAAACAACAAAAAAAACAAAAAAAACTGTTGTTGACATTTAATTGGATAAGGATGCATCTTTTAGATATATGCTGAAATAACAGGATGTTTAGTAGCAATGCTAATTTCATAGTAGTTGGATTCTGTCCTGATATCTTTCAGACTGTAAATTGCCCTTATTTTAAAAAAAAAAAGATGTGATCAATATATGCTTTGACCAAACAAGGTTTCATTTTTGTCACGATTAGCATGTACACAAGAACGCTGTGTGGTTAGCATACAAACAATGTGACACGACGGTTAGTTTTGGCGGCGGAAGTACAACATACCATACAGATTGGAGCATAATTACAACACCCACGGTTAATGAATAATTACCGTACCGAGAGGTTAAATTAAAGCAAGTGCGGCAACCAAACAAAAAGAAAACCACCATTGACGATAATGAGCACACCTTCTTCACGATTAATCACTTTCCAGTGCACCATTTAATATTGCCTAACTTTGCAGTTGAATCGTAGCGACCCCCCCCCCCCGAACTACCATCCCCGTCGGGGAATGGAGGTGTCTCGGCAGCTCAATAATTCACCAGGATGGGAGAGGGTGACACGGCTCGTCCCTGGGGTCAAGACGCTTTACGCTCTTCCTCTTGCTGAGACGGCAAAGGATGCTCCTCGTCCATCAAGGCTTGCCTGTCTAGCCGGCGCAGAGCGGCCATGCAAAGGTGATCAAGTGCCCACAAAGTGGTGCCAGCACACACACGCGTACACACACGGACCACGTGCTGAAGCGCCGCAAAGGAACCTCACCATCCATCAACACCTGCTGCACTTCTTTATCCCTTTTCCTTCCCATTTTGCTCTTATTTCTGGTGACTTGGACAGCATGAAACTGGTCCCACGGGATGACCTCTGGACTTTACAAGAACGATGGCGGCTTTCAGGCTGTCTTTGAAAGGTTTCGGTTCTCTCTGTCCGATTTCTGTCATAGGTAGAGGTTAGTGGGGTTCAATGTGTCCTTTGCGAGCGTGGTATTGCTGGATGGCGTTTTGGTTTCATCTAGAAAGTAATTAATGAAACACTTTGTGACTATGCGGAGTAAGTGTATTTTCATCTGAGCTTCATCTTTTGAAGTTCCATAAAGTACAATGACAGATCTGGGCCTTTTTCCTCAACGCGCAGTTCTAACGCTCCAGACAAAGATTATATTGTTACATTTTATGTAATTCCAGGTCATCCTTGGGGAGTGTTGAACAGTCAAAGAAAGTTGACATGAAGCAGACTGGCTTGTTTTCATTATTCAAAAAAAAAAAGTCTACAGCAGTGGTTCTCAACTTTTTTTTTCAGTGATGTACCACCTGTGAAATTAGTTTTCAGCCAAGTACCCGTGAAGCAAAGCTAAACATTAAAAAAAAAAGACTTAAAACATGCCATCAATGTCTGATCTCATAAACTTTAGAACCTTTTAACTCCCCCTCCCCCCAAAAAAAACATGAAGTTATTATTATTACTACTATCATTAAAATAATATTAAAAAAATATCTGTTCACAAAACATAAAACGTCTTTTTCTCAAACTGAAATGATAAATAATTATTAGTCCACAGAAATATATCAACCATAAATTGTCCTCTTTTGGGATTACAGAAGAGACTCTTCATGAAAATACCTAATGAACTTAACTATGACTAAATATTTGTCCACAAAATAAAAAAAATCAACATTAAGTGTCAGACCTGTTCTCAAAACGAATTAATTATGAATAAATACGTGTCCACAGAAAAATTACCATTGAGATCTGTTCACAAAAACAAGTCATTAATAATGAATAAATATTTAACCTAAAAAAACATTCAACATAAAGAGTCAGATCTGTTCTAAAGAATAAACAAATAATTATACGTACATATTTGTCCACAGAAAATTATGTAACTTAAATTGTCCTCTTTTGGGATCATAGTAGAAATGTGTTCACGAAAATAAATCATTACCTTGACAGGTAACGAGCGGTGGCACGTGAACAAGTTGGGTTGAACCAATCTAGTATGAGTGAAAATCTGGATTTTTAAAATAATGAAATTGAATAGCCAACAGCAAATAAAACGTTCTCCCAACATTAAAAAACGGTTAAATGATTCCTTGTAAAATTTAATACTTGCTTTATTTTGAATGCCAGGTCTGCAGTATTAGCTAAACATATTTAACAAGGTTGTAGTATGGATTTACGTGTAGTCATGAATAATATCAGTGTTACTCAGACTACATAAAATTAAAACGGTAAAATGATGGTCAAATACCATAAATCTGGCTGATTATTTTTTGCTGATGTTTAAAGGGCCATAACCGGACCATTTAATCAACTGGTCGATTAATTGGTCGGGCTCTAATGAGAATATCTGTTTTATTGCTAGCAAACAGGCTAATTTCATTTGTATAGTAATTAAGATATGTTCAATATGCAAGTTAATGAACTGACAATTACAAATAATAATAAATCTGCTTTCAAGATAGGTTTACATCAACATTGCGCCTAGAAACACACGCGGTTTGAAATGTATGGCAAATCCTTTCATTTCCCAAGCATTTGACAGCAAATTCAATAAAACAGCAGGCTGCAGTGTCGGGGCTGCTGAGGTGAGACGTAAAGATCATGCAGATATGATGTTTGTACAAGGAAATCATGTCCAATCCAATATGCTACGACTGATAGTGGAAGAAAGGCAAGCCTGAAGGAAAGCCGCAATCATCGCACCATCTGTGTAGCGTAGACTCAAGTATTAAAAAAAAAAAAAAAATCATCATGTGTATGTGTAGGCGGTTTCAACGGTATACATTGACATAATCTGCGCTGGGTGGGAATGAATTCTTTATCAGATTATTAAAAAAAACAAAAAAAACTGACAAACAAGGAATTCCGATCAATTTTATCCTCTCTAAGACCAAACCCTATTTGTTTGTTTTTAGTTGTTTGCTCATTTAACTCTTTCAGTGCCATGGATGAGAATTTTCGTCTTTTAAAATACTCTCGTTGTGTGCACGTGAGGAGAATTCTCGTCAAATACGTTCTTTTTATGAAAGGGTAGCTGACACCCTTGACTAGTGCTTATTTTAATATAAAACCAATTGAGCACTGTAGTGAGGAACTGTGACCATTAGATGGCAATGTTGATCACGTTGGGGAAGAAAGTGTATGTAAATGTTTGCCAGTGTTTCATCTCCCGTAAAGGAGTAATTTATATACAATATAACTAATACCTAATAACTAATACTTTGTTTGAGATGGGATTTACAGGAAAAACACTTGATATGATGCCATCTATTTATATAGGTTATAAAAAACAGCAATCAATAACACCATGCCGTCACGCAATGTGAACGCCAGTAATCCAACTTTTCCATTTTGCACCTGACCCAGACGTCTGATACACTAGTTTAACACAAGTTCAAAAATATTATAAAAACATCTATCACGTACAACATAGTTGAATATCATTCCCTATAACTGCTTAAGTTATTTATTTGTTTCAACGTATTACTGATTAACACCGTATTTTGCACGCACTGGATTATAAAACCACATTAAACAAATGGCCTATTTAAAATAAATAAATAAACAAACAATATAAAATATATATAATAATACAATATGAATTGGGCTACATTTGCATTCTGTTATGTATCCACTAGATGGAGCTGCCTTCAAGGCAATGTCAACTCAATGATCAGATAAATCAGCAGTTTATACAGTAAGCGCATGGTATGATCGATATATAAGGCGCACCACATTATAAGGCGCAGTGGCAGCTTTTAAAGAAACGTAAGGCTTTTCGTTACGCCTTATAGTACGGAAAAATGGTAATTCAACTCGAAGCAAAGCAATCCCCTAGCGGTTGCCTTTTCCGATTACGCTTGGCACTGAAAGAATCAAGCAAATGTCTTAAGTCCTAGTGTCCTTTGTAGAGGACATCCCGGCCTTTCCAGTGATGTCTCAAGCATCTACGTGGGATGCAATTAACTTTGCTGAGACAAAACGTACACAACGGCGGACACAAATAAATACGCCGACTCTCAATACGATATACGAATTGTACTGTAGGAAGCCCAAAATATTTGTATGAAATCTGCATCACGTCTGTCCTGTTTCCTTACATTCTATTCCGCGTTACCCCTCCCTCAGTAAGACTTCTCTCCCTCGCTCGCCGGGTTGCCTTGGAAACAGCCGAGGCACACCAGAGAGGAACGTGTGAACAGGAAGTGCCAGACCGTAAACGTGGCGAGGAAAAGGAATATGCGCCTATTTACTCAAGTCAACTTTTCAAACCTACGTGGCGCCGACTGCTGCGATTCAATCGGCAAATGCAATCATCGCTCAGGGCGTTCTCTCGGCCATCTATAAATCGGGAACTAAAATAAATATGAAAAGATGTCCTCCTTCCTAGCGATACGGCACCGTCCCTGCTTTTGTCACATTAACAAACACAAGAACGTCAATAGACATCGTATTAGCTAGCTTTCCTTAATCAAGTTAAAAGCAGCGCTGGCTTGAGGTCGAAAAGGCACAGAGGAACGACTGATCAATGCCTTGGCTCAACCTTGTCCCCCCCCCCCCCCCCTAAAATCCCCACGTCCCGGCTTCCCTCCCCAATGTGGCTTAGCAGAGTCAATTTCCGCGTCCGGAGTACGCGCTTAAATCTTGTTGATTTGTGCTGGCATTTGTTATTGGGGGGGATGTTACGGCGAATTATTGAGGCTTAGCAAGCGTCACTGTGCTAAATTTGTATTGGCTCTTGAATCAGTGATGAGCAATACATTGTGATGTTGTTTACGGTCGTTGGAGCGCCGTGCAGGGTTGGGTGTCGGCAGAGGTGATGACGGAACGGCGCGCTGCTCGTTTGCTCTGTTCTCGTTTACTGCCGTCGACGGCTATGGCGGTCAGAAAAGCATTTCAAAATTTCAACCGGGTTGATTTTACTCATTCTCAGCTTGGAAAGCATTCGTTCCTATGCGGTATCTTTGACAGCTTGGATAGGTACAATTTTTTGACGGAGATGACTTGTGCTACCTTTATGTCTTGTATTTTGCATAAAAACTGCGTGTGTATTTATATATATATATATATATATATATATATATATATATATATATATATATATATATATATATATATATATATATATAAACAAATTAAATAAGTGAAAAAAATCTAAATATATTTAAAAAAAAATCATATATATATATATATATATATATATATATATATATATATATATATATATATATATATAGAGAGAGAGAGAGAGAGAGAGAGAGAAAGAGAGAGAAAAAAAAAAATATATATATATATATATATATATATGTATAAACAAATTAAATAATAAGTGAAAAAAATCTAAATGGATTTAGAAAAAAAATCATACATATATATATATATATATATATATATATATATATATATATATATATGTATATATATATAAACAAATTAAAAGATCCAAAAATCCAAATGATTTAGAAAAAAAATTCAAATGTATATACAAATTAAAAAATAAAAAGTGAAAAAAAATCCAAATTGATTTAGAAAAAAAAATCATTTATATATTTATATATATATATATATATATATATATATATATATATATATATATATATATATATATATATATATATATATATATATATAAACAAATTAAATAATAAGTGAAAAAAATCTAAATATATTTAAAAAAAAATCATATATATATATATATATATATATATATATATATATATATATATATATATATAGAGAGAGAGAGAGAAAGAGAGAGAGAGAGAGAAAGAGAGAAAAAAAAAAAATATATATATATATATATATGTATAAACAAATTAAATAATAAGTGAAAAAAATCTAAATGGATTTAGAAAAAAAATCATACATATATATATATATATATATATATATATATATATATATATATATATATATATATATATATATATATAACAAATTAAAAGATCCAAAAATCCAAATGATTTAGAAAAAAAATTCAAATGTATATACAAATTAAAAAATAAAAAGTGAAAAATAATCCAAATTGATTTAGAAAAAAAAATCATTTATATATATATATATATATATATATATATATATATATATATATATATATATATATATATATATATATATATATATATTATAAACAAAATAAGAATCGACATGAAAATTCAATATTGGTGTAATCTAATTCTAAACACCATTATTTATAAAATAATGAATTTATAATACATGGAGGTACCTCAAATATTGACAAACTTATAGCACTTTTGCAATTTTGCCAAGATGAAATCCTTAATTTGGAGGAAAACACATTTAAAGTGTTTGGCACATTCATCTTTCAAATGTCAATAGCAATCAGTACCATAGGAAAAGGATATTGACCTGAAACTTTAAGGAAGTGTTAAACGAACACTGTAGAGTAAATTCCAATCGCAGGCAAGGAAATCATCTGAGGTTTGAACATTTAAATATCTGAGGTCAAATCGGGCAAAAAATGGTTCTTTACCTTCAACCCCCAAAGCTACTTTTCCCTTAAGTTTGCAATTAATTCCTGAGGCAAAAAAGTGCTCGTTTGAATGCGTATTTCTTAATGTCAAATGATTACAGTGGGAAATTTCACTTGACATTTTTTTGCCGATTAACCGGTAACTTTTATCTCGATATTATATCTACTATGCAGCCTTGTACAGTCATCGGTTTGTGTCTACTTCAATACGGTACTTCCGCTTCGATCTGTAAACATACGTGCCACACTGAATTGAAAACTCCGAATGAAAAAGCAACAATAGAGTCATAGAAATCCTTTGCGTTAGCAGGTTATATATTTCTCTATCGGTTGTGAAAAGTCAAAGAACATTCCAAGGACCCGATGACCGACCTCCGATATTTAGGCGGCTAACAAGTGACTATCCTTGAATCAATGAAAGGCACGAGGCGACTCTTGATCGATAACTTTTTTCCTGACGAATGACTGCACATTAGAGTCGAGCTCACGTGCGGGTAAATGATTAAACGCGGCGGCCAAGTCGGAGCTCGCTTGCTTGATATCAATTAAAGCTTGGGTGAAAATGCACTCGTTCCTGTTCATAACCGTCTGGGTATTTAATCACAGAAGATAACGCGGCTGAAATCTTAATTGGATTTATTGCGCCGCTGCTTAATTATAAACAGGGGTTTACCAAATTCGCCTGCGCTGCTGTTCCCGAATACAGCTGATGGGTTTCTATTCCAATCAGTCTGAGGAAGCTACGATTCGACTACGAAGACATTTGGAATCGGATAAAAAGAATAATTAAAAAAATATATTCATTTTTAATCGTGACTATAATACGGGCCACCACGATTATTTAAGATGACCCTCTTGCAATATTGACATTTAAAAAGCCAGCTACACCACATATCAAATTTAGTACTTTTCGTCCTACAACCAGGGGGCGATGTTTCCCACAAGAGACAAAAATCTCCGCTTTATTCACCGTAATATTTTATTTACCAGTGTGAAATGGCGTTGAGTTTATCACCTGATTTTTAATTAAATGTACTTTATTTATTTGTATTATTTGGAAGTATCAAGCCCTGAAGCCTTGTTTATATACTGCTTGTTTAAAAAAAAGGGCAATATATAGGAATGTTTGACCAAACATGACAATCGTGATTACAATATTGACGAAAATAATAGTGATTATTATTTTGGCCATAGTCGTAAAGCCCTACTTTCAGGTCAAAGAAGCTCAAAGTTTTAACGTAAAATAATATTTTGCAGGCCTGGAATCACTTTTATCACTTTTAACGTTTAATTTGCAAATTTTCTAGTGTCAGTAGCTTGAATTTCTTGTCCTCCAAAAGGTTTGAGATTTTCATTATCATAAATTCACCGTTCATATTTTATTTGGGTATTCTTTTGTATATATTTTTGTATACACGTATATATTTTATATTAAAGTAAAATAGTAATGAAATGAATTTCATTGGACAGCCGACAGCACAAGACGTAACAAAATGATAAAAAATCATAAGCGACTGGTTCAAAATTAATACATATACTTTCTTATTAACCCAGTTAATTAGCAAATTCATCATTCGGAGTTCTGCAGATGCCCGTCAACATGCTACTAAAATTGACTGACACTCAGACAGGATTTAATTCAACAATAACTTTAGTTTGGCGTGGTTACTTTGAAACATTTCCCATACAAACCAATTAAAATAGTGGCTTAGTGTATAAACAGTGGGAACTTCCCACATCATCCCATCCTGGAACAATGACAATCTAATCTGAAGACAATGCGGCCACTAATCCGCACAAAACTGTGCAAATCTGGACAAAGTGGAAAACGTGAAAGAAAAGCGCTAGTGTGCTAACGAGCAAAGGCGGCCATATCCTGAGGGGCGAGAGGCGAGAAGAGTGAACATTTTTTATCCGAGACAGATAGTGGAGTGTATTTTCAAGCAAATTAGCATGGTGTTGCTTAACAATAGTGATAATGAACTTCATTTGCGCTGTCATTTAAAAAAGACTGCTTCTTCGCAAAACAAGTGAATTGAAACACTACACTAAGAGGGAAATGTTTGCCCAAGATTTCCTTAGTGCTTTGTTGTATCAGAGCCAAACTTGTTTTTTTTTCTTCATCACATTTTGAGCCAATTACATCACGTTATCCGAGTAAACCCGCTGCTCGTTTTCCAAAAACTGTACTGTAACCAGCAGCCGGCCATCAGTCAAGGCAAGAACAATTGAAAAGAGGTGGCAATTTTTCAAATAATTATGGCTGATGGGGGGGAATGTTGAAAGGATGGGGGAAGGAGATTGAATGGGCGGGGGGCTGTAATTACATCAAAGCCCACAATACTGAGGGGTGGGAAGCTGACATTTACAAGAGGCCAAGCAAGATTGTTAATTAAAAACTTTACGTAAAGTTGCAGATTTTATATTGTGGATTGGTGCCACGTAAAATAATTGACTTTCACACGCAAACTTTTAGATGTCAGGAAGATACGATGAAACAAACTTAAGCTGTGGAAAGTGTCGCCTTTAGAATAGAATAAAATGTTATTATTTTCATATAAACATGTCATGTGGCACACAGTGAAAATGGGAGTGCTGCTCTGATTGGTGCAGGTTAAATAAATGAAGAATAAATTAAATAAATAGTATAAAAACAATGGTTTTACAGAGTGCAACTGTTATTTTCAGAATAATATAATCTGAAACGATCAAAGAAAAAGTTCAATCTACTTTATACATCACATATATATATATATATATATATATATATATATATATATATATATATATATATATATATATATATATATATATATAAAACATTTTCTTTGATTTTTTTCTGTTTTTAAATTTGTTTATGTGATTACAAAAATGAATAAATAAAAGCAATATATCTTTCCTTTATCTGGTCCGACTTACAAGGAGAGAAAAAATATCAAGCGAAGTAAGGTAAACATGCAATATATGCAAGTAGCATATTTTTTTATTAAAAAGCGAAATTGCTACTTTTTACTAATCTGACATTCAACAAAGGTAAATTGCAAGAAAAATCAACCATCAATTAAAAAATGCATGATCATAAATGAAAAAAAAAACATAAATATACAAGATATGGATGGATGGATGGATGGATGGATGGATGGATGGATGGATGGATGGATGGATGGATGGATGGATAGATAGATAGATAGATAGATAGATAGATAGATAGATAGAGAGAGAGAGAGAGAGAGCGAGAGAGAGATAGATAGATAGATAGATAGATAGATAGATAGATAGATAGATAGATAGATAGATAGATAGATAGATAGATAGTTATGAAACTGCTTCGAGGAGAGAACATTTTGAGCCTTTTTTTTGCGGCGAGATGAATGAGTAAAAAATGCATGGCTGCAGAGGATGGCGAGCACTGCGCAGGAATAATGATGCAGGAACTGTGCCGCCGGGCTTCCAAGCTGCTCTTCTTCGCATAGCTGCATAGCCTCACGACAGTGACTCACCCTTGTCTACCTTTCGGTAAGCTTTTCACACCTCCATTATTCTAACGACTATTCACCCTTCTTTTCCATTCTGCCCTTTTGCACCGGTTGATGCCCTCGTCATCCTCCCTCCGCCTTTGTTAGGATGCAGGCATGGTAGGTGCTCTCAGAGAGTCATTACGGGAACAGTAGGTGGCACGGAGCGCCTTTCAGTGACACGAAAATAAAGCGCGGCATTGAAGAAACCCCAGTGTGGTGAATCGCATTTAAAGAAAAGGCTTGTGGCTTTCAGACAATCAGCATGCTAACACGCTGCTCTCGCTTGCCAATCAAAGCCGGCTCTCATACTTTACAGGAGTAGCGAAAACTCAAACGGACACTCGTTTTTGTTTCGATCTGAACTGTGCGACTAAAGACCTCTACACAGCGAAGGTTCGCCACTTTTGGTTCTCGTCTCGTCTTGTGCGCTAATCCGCTAGCTAAAAAGCTAGAAGATTGCTCCGAATGCTTCGGCCCGATTTAACGTGCTGGATTGGCCCAAAACCCTTTTCCAAAGCTTCGTGATGAACCCGAAACTGATGTCACTTTGGTGCGTGGAGGTCCTAATACCCTCCTGGAAAAACTACGGTCTAGGGGCTGGATTTGGCCCGTTAAACTTTTTAACCCGGCCCGCTGAAATTGAAGCAAGTATCAGATTTGGACGAGAAAGATAATGTTAACATCTTGAAAGATAATGGAACGATCATTGCTTTATCTCTTTCAGTGCCATGGATGAGAATTCTTGTCATTTAAAATAGCAAAAACAATGATAAATAGTAATATTGTCATAAAATATGTTTGTTTTATGGAGGATAGCTGACACCCTTGACTAATGCTTACCTAATATAAGCCGATTGAACACTGTAGTGATAACTGTGACCATTGGATGGCAATGTTTCAACACAGCTGTTACCTACAGTACATGCAAGTGTAACTAAAGAATGGAAGTCAATCTTTCAATGGCAGCACCCATATTTACATCGACATAGCACACAATATTCTGTTGGCCTTGAAAAATGAGTGAAAACGCTAAATACACAGGCCCTCTAGAGGTCAGTATATGTCAGCACTAAAAAGAAGTTTGACTTTGTTCCTCTAATATTCAGTTGTTGTAAGAGTAATTTAAATACGTAAATACATGGGACTTGAACACGTGTAAGGCTTGTTTTTTCTTTCTTTTTTTTTTCCAATCGTGAGGTGGATTATCAAAACACTCCCATCAGCTCCTGGCCCAGCTCTTTTGTTATATTTTCCAACCCTTTGCCCACCCCTGCGCTAACACACACGGTGTGTGAAAACGAGCCGGCGTGATCTTGAATCCCATTCAATCTATCAAATCCCACGAAGAAGTTCTCACCTAGCGCGAATGCTGTTTACATTTCTGACATGGTCGCAGCCCCTTGGCGCTGCAAACCTGGTCGTCCAAAGTCACAAGTTCATGTAGGAAAAAATGACCTTTTTTGTCCATATGCCACTGTGTATTAGACACAAGACGCCAAGCATTCACTTTTTGAACCCATGCTCTGGGTGCAACTGCAGTGTGGACATGTACTTAGCTACAGAGCGGAACAACAAATCTCTATCTCCCTGTCCACCCACCCAGAAAACAAACAAAAGCCCAGACGCAAGAGTAAAAAATTGAAGAAGCCCAAACAAAGATGAACAAATAGTCTGGTCAAACATCCACACAAATAACATCTTACTTTCCGCCAGATCCCATATTTATCAGGGGCTGACCAAATAGATTCATTTTTTCTTTTTTTTTTAATTTTTAAGGCCAATTCCAATACCGATTCATAGCATTTTGAGCTAATATTTGAATGGTCATAATTGGCCAAATTAAATGGTTGGCCCCTATATATATATATATATATATATATATATATATATATATATATATATATATATATATATATATATATATATATATATATATATATATATTATTCAACCAAGCATGCAAGTGACATTCTAGTGAGCGTGAGGACAGGAGATATGACTTCTGAATGACAATAACATTTGAGAACAAACGTGTATGTGCATTGTTACAGAACGACACAATGAAAGGGTAAATGGCTGCTGGGCCTTGACTGACCTTTTGGGATATATTATGGTAATTTGTTCATTCTTTCTGTCTTTTATCAATATGATATTTCATGCTGCAAACTAGTGTGCGCATTTGATTTTGATGGTTAACAGTGTTTTATGCAAATACACTCATTTAGGAGATTACACCATGCGGCAAAATATGAAATAGAGAAATTTAGAGAAATCGGATTTGATTTGAGTCATGCGATTTTTATAATTGTGTATTTGTTAAGAGCCCCAATTCTTAAATTTCAGAAATCGTGCCCACGTTTAAGAAACTAGATAATCAATTAAGTTTTGATATTTTGAGTGACAATTTTCTTGACACATTTTCTTGGAAAATGACTTATAAGGCTTCAATTTTTTCAAATCAGAAGCAAAAGTCAAAATCAGGGGTTTGAAAAAAACCATAAAATGACTTCATTATACAGTAGACTGCTTCCTTTGTGCTGCAATGTTTGTTTATTTATGCAATTTCCTCTTCGGCTGACCCATTTGGGAGGCGCCTTATCTATGCAGCTGACGAAAGACAATGTCTGCAACGCACAACTAGATAATCACGCCATTACTTCAGGGAGCGCTGTTTAGGAAAGAGTAATCTTATATCAAAGGCCCCAAGGTGAGAGGAAAAGGCGAAAGGAAAATAATAGAGTGGACTTGGACAAAGAGTCATGAGCTCATTTGCTGCCATTGACTAGTATACTACTCAATTACCTTTTTCAACAAAGATGCTGCAAATTTAAACCTTGCAAATAACTTTATTGATGCACACTCACCAGTAGATGGCATGCATGCACAATTTGGGAAAAAGATTCAAAAAATAAATTATGGCTCTTATAAATGACAAAAAAAAAGCCTTGCAGTTAATTGGGAGCGCATGGAAAGGGAGTCTGAAGGTTGTCATGGTGACAGGAGAACTTCCAATGGGCTCGGCCAATAAAAACATTTTTTTTTTTTTTTTTGGGGCGGGAGTCGTTTACTATTGCGGCACTCAGGCTTACTTGATGTGTGGGCTGAAAGTAACATAGATTAAATGAGCTCCGACAAAATATAGTGCTTGGAAAGCAGACAATCAAAGCAAGACTTTGCCAGAAAAAAAAAAGGAAATTAGCTCATTTGTGAGAATGAAGGAGCATACAGTCAGTGAAAACAGAAAAACACATTTCCACAAATTTAGAACCAGACTTGCAATCCAAAAGGAGTTTTCACTAAACTGTTAGCCAAATGAGTTGGTGTCACAAATGTTCAAATTCAAGTTTACCGCTTGTGCACACACTTAAACTATACACATTACATTTTTTTTCCTTATTTAAGAGTATTTTTTCCCCTTCAACCACTCAAATTGCTCAGTGGCTTGAGTTCTATCCATGCATTTATTAACACCCACAAAAAATTGAAAAATGGTATGGTCTGTCATTGTAGTCTTTGACTGATGACGACAAAAAAAAAAGCCATTAACTGGTTTCTACCGCCCCCTCCAATTTTGAGGTGAAACACCAGTCAACAAATAATTTTCTGTTTGCTGATATAGTTCGACGGAATGTTGCAAAAATTGCAGAAAAATCAATGGAGTAAATCCTATTAAAATGCATCTCAAAAACTGTAATTATAATGGTTTTATATGGTCCAAAATTTGGACAAGAATTATTTTTGTACACAAAACCTCGCACGTCCAGCTGCAATCGCTTAGAAATGTCAGAATTGTTGGATTTTGAAATTCCAGCTCAATCGTGTATGTTTTTCCCCAATTGATTCTTTTATAATATAAACAACAACAACAACAACAACAAAGAAATGTCCATAATTTCTAACATAATGCCACAAGGGTTAAAAAAAAAGAAAAAAAAAAACCCAGTACAATCCTTGGAACAGCTCACTCATGGTTACTATTATAAGGTTATATAAGACTTATAGTTGTATAAAGTATTCAGATAAGCACACTCATAAAAGTTAAACGAAACTTTATCGATTTATATCTAATGCCCACCTACACAAAACATATATTTACATTATAATGTACATTATGCAAATATTAATTCTCCCTTAAGTAAAATAAATATATGTAAATATTCCATTAACGTTATACATAAACTATAGTTTGTCCTGGCTCGAGCGTAGGAGTAAAAAAAAAAAAAAAGCTTAACCTATCATACGGTCTACACAACCCCATTATGAACCTGAGGGAGATTCGCTCATTTCAAAAATTACTAATGATGACACTGACCTGCAAGACCTTTTTAAATATGCATTGTACATGACTACACATGTAATTAATAACAATAAAACAACAAATGAAGTCGCCCATGCATTTTATTCATCACCCACCATACATTATAAATGTGCTGGCTGCATTCTCCTTCGCCAGTCCCTTTCCTTAAAATCCCCCCGAGACTAAACATTATTACGAGGATATTTTATTTGAGTGTCCCAATCCATCAAAAAATGCAAATGCTCAAATGCGCGCAATCAAAAAAGAAATTTGACGGGCTGCGTTATAACCGAGTCCGTGATGCACTTTTGCCCGTCGGAATAAATCATCCCCTTAAGAAGGACTTCGAACCAATAATGAAATGAAAGCATTTGACTAGATGAATGAATGATAGATTATCCGAGAAAAAATAAAATGCTGAAGAAACTCATTTATATTTGAAATACTGTGACTTGGCAAACTATCGGATGACTCGTTGTGGACTAAACTTTTCGTTGCGGTCATCTTTTGAGTAAGAAAATAAACTATGCAAACGCTCACACATGCACGTCAGCGTCAATAATTAATCAATTACACTGCCTAGTTGCAGCACGTTACGTATGATATACATAAAGGGTGTGAAGTCTTTATATGAATAATCAAGCTACAACAGTTAAATTAAAACTTAATTAAATTAATAACTGTGTTATTTATTTATTTGGGATATACTGATTGATTGATCTTGCTATTTGGACTACTTAATACATGAATTAGTCCTGAAATTATTTAGAGGGAAAAGTGGTTGCTAAATTTCCAAGAAATCAAAATTCCGGTCAAATTCTTAAAAAAAAAAAAAAAAAAATGATGGTATACTAAGGTATTTGATGACTATTTGTTTTTTTCAAACGTTTGGCTAAAGAAGGGTCTAAAAACGGCTGGTAATAACTGAAAGAAAACCGATAGTAACCAATTACTTTAGGTAACTAAGCACCAAAGTAATGAAATACTTGAATATTTTAGTACCTAAACATTTTTGATCAAATACAAGTACGGTAAACACAAACAATCTATCATTTTAAACACCAATAATCTATCATTTTAGGTAATTAAGCCATTTAATCCTAAAGTATACATTATTTACATAAGTATTTTTTTTTTCTTAAATTTTATTCTTTAAGTATTTGCCTGAAGAATTCTTGAAAATGTCTTGTATCAAAATTAAAGCAAGAATTACATTAAAAACTATTGAATTACTTAAAGTAATGCAGTAGTATTCATGCAATTCATTACTACTCATCATCACAGATTACTAAAGTACTTAGCTGGAAAGTCATTAAATACCATTACGTGTTTGTTTTTATTTTTTCTTTTACATTTTTGAAGAATTCCGACTTTTGAATCTGGCTAAAATAGTGTTTGGCTAAAGTAGGGTCTAAAATGTTTCGAAGTGATATCAAATTCAAATTTTACGTTTCTTAAACCCTTGTGTTGTGTTTTGTCCAATTATTTGAGCTTTACATCAAAGGTATGTCACATTAAAGGGAAAGCATTGAAAGAAGACAGTCGGGAGCTGAAATTTCACCCAGATGGCGATGTCAAAGTTTAACATTTATTTATCACACGACGCAGAAGAAATTGACCCAAAAACGATCAAAATACCGCACAAGAGTTCAGCTCCGACAAATACGCCCGTTCTAGTCTTTCTTCCAAACAAACTCTTTGCCGCAACAACAACAAAGTCGCGCCCCTGCGGAATCACCGCCTTCCTGGCTCCTCACTTTGACGCCGTCACGCACGGTGGTCTTAAAACCTCCCACGGGGCTCGTCGCCGCTCCGTTGAGCCACATCCCGATATTTGCGGTACCTCGAAAAGACCGACAATCCCTCTGTCAGGTAATTAGCCTAATTAGTGGACTCACTCATTTCCCCCATCCCCTCTCCGGTTCTTCCCGAGCCGGCCTGAGCAGCCAAGTCATTAATATCATTAGAGAGCGGGTCATAAAGTATCCCGTGAAGCCTCACGCCTCGCTCTGCGAAGAAAGTGATAATAACCTGGCCGGATGGAGTGGTTTTAAATGAAAGCGCGCAACAACGTGGGTACTCTACGTCTGAATCTTCCCGGTCATGTAGGTCATCCTGGAAAACCTCTTGAACCAAGGACGTTTCATCCTAATGTTTTCCTTAACAAGCCATCTTCAGATAACAGTCTTTTTTTTTTTAACGCCCTTGGAGGAGCGTTTTTTTTTTCCTTTTTAGCACCATCTCTTTAAAACGTTCACCTGGATGATATACGGCATCATTTTATGTTCTAATGGGAAACAATGAAGGGATGTTACCTTCATAGGATGCTTTAAATCCCTGGCCGCTCACCGCGTAGTCCGATAGCAGCCACAAAGTCAGCCTGGAGCCGCTGCTTACGATGGGCGATGGCAGTTGGAAACCGGTTAACCTGAAAACAAATGAACAGAGGGACAATAACAATCAGACGGGAAGAATCAACAACGCTGCAAGGTCACGGGTTTGGCCAGCTGCTTCATGACGCATTCAAGGCGAACTTTTTGGTTCTTTAATGAGCTCCTGAATCATCGGGAAGCAATTTCAAATGACAATTCCTCAAGACGGAGCGGCTCGATAGATTTTTTTTTTTTTTTTTTCTCTCCGCCAGCGCAGACTGAGGGACGGCAATCATGCAGTGAATCAGACACCGTGTAAGAATGAGCAAACAGTTGAGGAGACAAACATAAAAGTGTCAGGCCCCGAGTCAACAAACATCTCTAATAACCACGCAGAACATTTTTCCATGCGGGAGTTAGCTGGGATAGAAAATATCTTTGTGATTTTGGAGGTAAGCAGAGGACATATATATATATATATATATATATATATATATATATATATATATACATATATCTACCGTATTTTCCACACTATAAGGCGTACCTAAAAGGCTTAATTTTTTTTTAAAAAGCTGATGGTGCGCCTTATAATCAGGTGCGCCTTATATTTGGATCAATATTGAGATTGGGATTCGTAGGATTTGTATTTTGATTGAAAAAGATTTAAAATATGTCATTAATTGAGGGTGTGCCTTATAATCCGGTGCGCCTTATATATGGAAAAGGTTTTAAAATATGTCATTAATTGAGGGGGCGCCTTATAATCTGGTGCGCCTTATAGTGCGGAAACTACGATATATATATGTATATATATAATATAATATATATATATATATATATATATATATATATATATGTGTGTGTGTGTGTGACAAAGGGGGCAATAGTTATTAATGGATACACATCTTTTTTTATAATTTTAAATAAGGCACACATGGCCCAACATGGACGAGGTGCCGCTCACATTCGACATCCCACGTTGTGTGAGTTAAATACTGAAAAAAAACACTCGTCTATAAATACAGTGCGTCTTTTGGCCGCAGAAATATGGTATTTCATTATTATATCACGAAATGATGAATGGGCCTCTTGCAAGGTGAAAAACAATAAAGCATCATTTATAATTGCTGCCTTGTCTCAAAGGATATTATAAAAGCATAAACTAAAATGTGGCTGCTGTAACAACACAAAATAGATCTTTAATTCCTGTTTGTTTTCCTTGTGTTCCTAGAATAAGTATATAACATTTATGAGTCCTTGATGACTTTTTGTGCTTTTATTGAATTGTGCGTTGCTTCGTTGTGCTTTGTGTCCACTGCGTGTGATTTAGGAAGAAGAAATTGAATATTAAATTTCAATAATGAGTTTTAATTAGGTTGCATTGCACTGGAAAGGCAATTGCGTTTACTAACAAAGTTCCTTTCATATGAAGTTAAAAGCAGGTTGTCCTCTATTTAGATTGATACAGACTGGACAAGATGGTGATATCATAAATGTTTAATGCAAACGCTGCTGCTACAATACAGTGTTAAACTGATATATTATGATACATTCACATCATTATCCTGATGACACAGCTCGACTGTGAAAGGAGGCGGTAGCGGCATCTGTGCCGGTGATGCCAGCTGCATCCATGACATCATTCGCAAGGTCGAAATGCGGACGCGTTTTATTCGGGGAGGAGCGGGAGCTCGGCGCCCAAACGAACCGGGGTCCATCATGGGCAATCCATCCCAAACCTCTTCGCAGGAAGGCAGATCTCATTTTCAAACACAGTCAACCAGCTCTGCTGTCATAAATAACAGCGCGGGGCGTCATTCTTCTCCTTTCACCGTAAACCGCTCATCTTTGGATGACAGGTGGACACGTCGCCCATCATCGTGCACTCACACGGTCGCCGCACAGTTTGTCATACATGTACACACACATACACACATATGCCATCATATATATATATATATATATATATATATATATATATATATATATATATATGTGTGTGTGTGTGTGTTTATGTGCATGTAGAAATAAACACAAGCATACATATATGCATGGTGTATGTAAGTGTATGCAAGTGGTATCTATCTATATGTATATAGCTATATCTTGCATCTAGATACGTATAATCTATATTTATATCTTCAAATATTTTGTATTTATCATTTATTTATATACATGTACATGCATGTGTTCATGTGTGCAGGACAAACGCAATCTATCTATCCATCCATCCATCCATCAATCCATCCATCCATCTATCGTCATCTTCAGACCCATTCAATTTGTTTGATGATTTGCTGATCATCTTACTTGGGATATTATCTAAATCGTTTCCCAAATGATGACTGTTGTGGGATCAGAGCATACTTTCCGTCTACCATAATTGCACCTATCTATATATATATATATATATATATATATATATATATATATATATATATATATATATATATATATATACAGGATATACACACACACACATCTCATGGCATTTGGGGAGCAAGTCTATGTTTTTAGCATTCAGCTTATGGATTTATTCTAACGCTCACTAAATCGTTGTATGATGTATTTGCCCATTGTGCATTTGGTTCCACCGTCCAATTCGCCAGTAAATTTGAGTTTTCAGCTCCATTTTCCGCCGTTTTTCCGGGTTTACTTAAAATTAGCGTTTTATGTTTCCTCAAGCTTGCCTTGTCGGCATGAAAATATGTCCCCTATCTCTTAGCGCCCCTGTTTTATGTCTTGCTGAGCGAGGTTCCCCAGTGTTTCACTTAGTAGCACTTTGGATTGGAAGAGTGCACCAAGGAAGTAGGGGAAGATGAATCAGTAGCGAAAAGACATAAAGATGCATAATTTGATTCCTCGCGGTAGGGTGCAGCGGCTAAATAATGGGACACGTGTTCATGCAAATAGCCCCTTTGCTGACCACAAATGGAATTGGAAGGCAGCCATCTTGATTCAGCGGCGCACTGCGGGGTAAGCGAGGGGATGTTGACACACAGAACGTTGGAGGAAACTGAAAGGGAGCCGCATCAAAGTCGCCATCATCCGGCCCGAGCTTGACGCCGACCCCGAATCATTTCCAGCCGAAAAAAAACAAATGAAAGTGGATGTAAAAACACAAAGAAGCTGGCTCGACAAGAGAAGGGAGATTAAAGACTGCGATGTGATCATGGATTGTGGACATATGGGACATGCTTGCAGATTGCCTGCTACCCAAGTGGAGATGTGCGGCATGATTGCCATCGAGAGACACAAAACAATGGCTTTAGATCACAGCTATCGCAAGTGTCTGGTGAATAGATGGCTGCAGAATCAAAGACTGGGAAAAGGGGAAAGGATGAAAGAAAGGTTATAATATGAGTTTATGAGTGGTGTAATATGTGGTTATTGTTCGTTGACCGTTTTTCAAAACGTAGCAAATTTGCACTGTTTAAATGTAGCAAATTTGCACTATGTTTTGACGCTAATTTATTGGAACTCTGTTATTATTTTAAAGGGTTATGCTATCCATGAAAAGTGCTTCAACTGTAAAAAAAAATAAAATAAGAAATCATGTTGCGAAATGACCTCTACAACTAATTTCGGAAGAGGTACAACTATGTGTGTGTGTGTGTGTGTGTGCACATATATATATATATATATATATATATATATATATATATATATATATATATATATATATATGGAGACCCATCCATTTTCTAGAGCCACTTATGCTCACATGGGTCACAGGCTTGCAGGTGCCTATCCCAGCTGGCTTCAGGCAGTAGGCAAGGGACACCCTGAACTGGTTGCCAGCCAATTGCGGGGCATACAGAGAAGACCAATCACACCTCAGGACATTTTAGCATGTCCAATACACCTGCCATGCTATGTTTTTTGAAGAGTGGGAGGAAACCTTAGTACCCAGAGAAAACCCACACAGGCTCGGGGAAAACATGCAAACTCCACACAGGAAGGCCAGAGCGAAGTGAGATCCCTCGCCTACTGCCTGAAGCCAGCTGGGATAGGCACCTGCAAGCCTATGACCCTTGTGAGCATAAGTGGCTCTAGAAAATGGATGGGTGTCCATATATATATATATATATATATATATATATATATATATATATATATATATATATATATATAAATCTAATCCTCCATTCATACACAGACATTTCCATTCAGCAACATATGACTGCAATCAATATGTGTGTTTAAGAAGAGTCCATTAGGAGAAACTTTCCACCTGATTTGCTTCAGCTTCATCTCAATGAGGAGCCTCTGCTTGCAATTATCGCTCCGCTACCCCTGAGATGGAGGCAAGACAGACGGACCAAGAGGACACGGTGGAGGAAGAAGCTGTTAATAACGACGGCCGCAGCGAGTTGGAGGACAGGAATGCAAAAGAAGCCGCGGCCACGGCGAGATGAATCATCATCTCCTTCATTAAGCAACACGGCTATTTAGATTCATGCTCCGACGCCTCTTCTCAATCCCGCCAGCACGCTTTCCGTGACTCATCGGAACGTCTCCGTTCGAGTGTGTTTGTGATCTACCTTGTAAATGTATGCACGTAAACGGCTGTAAACAGACAAAGAGTGAAGGGGGTCATTCATCCTGTGCGTGCGTGTGTTCTGCTTGCGTGCTCTCAGGATGGAAGAGAGAGGAACATTGTGCTGAAACGGCTGATTTTCCGGCAAGGTTCAGCAAGGGGAACGAGAAAAAAAAGATAGAGCAGCGGGATTTCGATGGCCGAGTGGATTCGCAAATATATGATAGGTTAGATGGTGTGTATTCTCTGCCGATGAGTGTTTGTGCGCAGGTATGGATTTTCGCTGTCTCGGGAGAAACTAGCGTATTGCGCCATGTACAAACACTTAGTGGCAGAGCTTTACATGACCAATAACCATAGTTCGATAGCCAGATAGATATTTTAGTCTTCCTGTTGGGGAAATCATTTTTTTATTTGGTAACCTGGACGCCATACCTTCAGTCAAGATAATACAGACGGACAATATACGCAAGGAAAATAAATGATGTGATTTATCCATAGACTTAACAAGCTGAAGTTCAGTTTGAGTGCATTTGGGTGACTCATCACAAGACCCGCACTTGACTGGAACTGGAGCTGTTGTAGGTTGAGCTTAATTCGCGCAACTTAATTCCTACAGCTTAGAAGAAGAAATTCAGGACCAATTAGACTGCCTTTCTTTCCGCCCCTCTTATCTTTTTTCGGCAGGGCAACTGTAATGTAGAAAGTCACTTTGGTCAAGACCGGGACGTTAGCTTTGATGTAACCGTTGGGATTTAAGTGAGAATCATTTCTATAGAATCCTTAAGTAAAGCAGATGTCTTGAGACATGCATTTTTTGTCTTTAAAACGCAAAAAATCCTTGACAATGCACCTTGTCAGGTGTTTCTTATGCATGGAGGTCAGGATTATAACCTGTGTGCCTTATAACGTGTCTACCTTTTCACCCACAGTGGCGATAATCCACATAACTTGGCATGCTTTTTAACCTGGTGCACCATGAAACCTAGTGTTCTGATAACCCATGTGCCTTATAACCCGGGGGACCTTAAAGGCGAATGCTCCACATGACCTGACGTACTTTATAACGCAGTATGCCTTATAAGAGGTGCGCCTTATAATCCGATGCACCGTATGACCCAGAGTGCCTGATAACACATGTGCTTTGTAATCTGAAGCTCCTCGTACCCTGGCATGCCTTTTAACCTGGTACACCTCATAACCTAGTGTGACTTATAACCTGTGTACCTTATAACCGGATACCCTTCATAACCTGGTCGGCTTGTAAACTGGCACACCTTATAACCCGGTGCACCTTCGAAGCTGATGAACTTTATTACCTAGTGTGCCTTAAAACCCATGCGGTTTATAACCCGGTGTACCTTATAACCCGGTGTGTCTTATAACTTGTATGTCTTATAACCCGTGTGTCTTTTAACCTGGTGCACCTCATAACCCGGTGTACCCTACATTATTCCGGGCCTTATAATCTGGTGTGCCTTATAATTTTGTGCATTTTATTATTAACCGGTATGCTTCAAAACCAGGAGCAACTTGTAACCTGGCAAACCTCATAAATCGGTGTGCCTTATAATCTAATACGTGTTTTAACCTATCCATCCATTTTCCTTACCTGCGTTCAAGCGAGGGAAAACGCAATCCAATATTTTATATTAATCATAAAGGTCTGTGAGCCGTGTTTAGTCCGGTCCCTCACCTAGGACCCGTTTGTCATGAGTGACCCTACCGGATGCATAAAGCCCCGGACAATTTTGCTCCTAGGATCACTTGGACACGCATACCCCTGCACCACGGTAAGGTGACGGCTCACGACTCAAACTTATTAACCAGCACGCATCAAAATCCAGTGCCCCTTGCATCCTGTAATACCTCGTAACCCGGCGTGCCCTATGCGTGTATGGAAATTTCCCAAACTAGACCTGTTCATCTAGAACTAAAAAGTTTTTGTTTTTATATTTGTTTTAAGTTTGGTGCCACTCATCATGACATTGAGAAAGTCTGGAGGGCATCCGCTTCACACAAAAAAG